>NC_092369.1:11484092-11784092 GCF_030848805.1 Temnothorax longispinosus
GCTCTTCCTTGATGAGTCGAGACACTTCCGCTTTGGCCTTGCTCACTGCTAACTCGCTCGTCGATTCTATTGCCAGGTATAATTTTCTTTCGCCTTCCGGTGGCGTCTTCCCAGGCGCGATGTAAGTTCCTCTCACTGTCAGACCCGCCTCAGAATATTCTGAGATCTGAGCAAGAGCCTCCTTACTCGTAACTCGCCATCTCGCTTGTTGCGGGAAGTCGTTGATCTCGAGCTCCTCTTCGTATTTGCGGAATGTTTGCTCGCCCGTTTCCACGTCGCTTTCCACGAGATCTTCCTCGCGCGGCTGATAATTCAATTTAGTGTTCAGCTTCGCCGCCAATTGTTCCGCAACCGTCTTTGCCTGTGCAAAAGAAAAAAAAAATTGTTTACTATCGTAAAATTATTGCGGTAACATTAGAACCAAAAATTAGAATTTTACCGTAATAAGATTTGTAGGTCCTGCACCCTTGAGTATAGCTTCTGCTGCTTGTTGAGTAGCGCCTTTCGCCTCGGCGCCCAGATTCTTCGCAATGTTTATCTTCGATGCCAATCTTCTGGCCAATTCAAGCTTATCAGTGGCACTAGGTATCGGTTGACCGGGCACTGTAATACTGGTCGCGCTTGGCTTAGCTATTTCACGAACGGTTCGCTTAGGCGCTAGCATACTCTCGATCTGTTGATCGATATCGTTTTCTATGTCCTCATCGTCAGAATCTTGCAGTCCCAAGGCTGCTTTCTGGAATTTCTTCTTCTCGTTCGCCAAAGCAGCCTCCGATTCGTCAAACTTAAATCCTTTGCCACTGAAACCACCTCCAGTATGAACCTTCTTTCCATCTGCGGCTTGACGGGCTTTGTAACCTTCCCACAATTGGCGCAAAGGTTCTGGAACGGGTACACCCGCTAACTCGTACGCACGCAAAATATCGCCGGCGTAACGTTCTTGCTCTGACGTAATAAAGGTGTACGCGTATCTGAAAAGAAAACATACCGTAAATTTGGAATAAAAAAAATACTTTATATCGTAAAAAAATTGTATTGTAAAAGGTTCAACTTACCCTTTATTTCCGGCCCGACCAGTTCGACCACATCTGTGCACGTAATCTTCATAGTGATTCGGACAATCGTAATTAATGACTAACACCAAATGCTTGACATCCAAGCCTCTAGCAGCGACGGACGTAGCCACGAGCAATTTTGTTCGTCCCGCTTTGAAGTCCAATATGGTTGAATCTCGATCGCATTGGTCTATACCGCCGTGAAGAGACATGCAGGAATACGAAGCTTTCATAAGATCTTTGAGTAACGTATCTGCGTTCTCTTGCTTGTCTACGAATATAATGGTGGAGCCTTTGTCTTGATAATGTCCGAGGATTTCAAGTAACTTGTAGAACTTTTGGTCTTCCTCGAGGACAACCACATGCTGCTCGACATCCTTGCAGACGACAGAACGTCCACCGACCTGTACTTCGACCGGTCTCGTGAGTATTCTCCTGGCTAACGCCTCCATTTGTCGCGGAAACGTTGCGCTAAACAGCACCGTCTGTCTATCTGGTCTCACATTCTCCATAATACGCATCACCTGCGGTTCAAAACCCATATCAAACATCCTGTCGGCTTCATCAAGCACTACATATGTTACTCGACGTAAATTGGTAACTCGTCCACTATTAGCAGCAAGCATGTCGATCATCCTTCCCGGTGTGCATACGATGATTTCAGCCCCTCTCTTAAGCTCTGCTATTTGCTCGGAAATACCGGTTCCGCCGTAAACACACACGTGTGAAAGACCCAGGGATTTTGTAAATTTCTTCGAATCCCTGCCGATTTGCATACACAATTCCCTAGTTGGTGTCATGATTAATGCGATCGGTCCGTCACCATCGGCCAACGGTGGTTGATCGAGTATGTGACGAAACATTGGTAAAAGAAAAGCTAGCGTTTTTCCGCTACCAGTTTTCGCTATACCTATGAGATCGCGACCAGACATGATTGCCGGAATCGCTTGGCATTGAATGGGGGTCGGTTTCTCATAACCGAGTTTCTTCAATACTTCCAATTCCTTCTTGGTTACGCCACATTGCGCCCAGGACTTGATAGGCTTTGGGCAACCTTTACCTTTCACGCGAATGCCCTCTAATTCTTCCTTATACGCTTCTACTTCTTCTGGTGTCATTCTTGCTGCAAGTGTATATTACATATATTTATTCATTCATCAATAAAAAAAAAAAAATAATTTAAAAAAAATATATAGCCATACCAATCTCAGGTACTTCGACATAAAAGGACTTTCGAAATGGTTGATAATCTGTCGTAGCATGATCAACTTTAGCTAATTCTCGCTTCTGTTTGTTTGCTATACCGGCCGCGGTCTCGTGAAGATTCTCGCCCTCCTCTTCGCTGGAATATTCCAATCCATCTTGATTTTGCTCAATCAATTCTCCCTTCTGTTTCTGTACTTTTTTCTTAGCCACTCCAGTCACAATGACCACGCCACCGCTTTGTGATGCAGAATTAGTGCCATTGTTGGCACTTTTCGGAGCTTTACTGTCAAATTTATTCACTTTTCTCACTTCTTCTTGAACCTATTAAATTAATTAGATGTAAATAAGATAATTAGATGTATATATAAAATCAACTTGAATATAGTAATTCTAGCAATACTTGCCACTGCCATAAAAGCATCGAGTGGATCAATCTCCTCCTCTTCATCTTTCACCTCTTCCTTTACTTCCTCAATTTCTTCCTTTACACCTTCTTCTTTTGCCTCCTTGTTATTCTGTACCACAGGAGTCTCTTCGTCACTATCATCCTCAAGGGACCACTTTTTCATGGGTAGCTGAAGATTTGCCAAAATAGATCTCTTACCGTCTTTTTCGGTTGCTTCCTCTTTCTTCTTCCTTTCTGCGCGCCATCTTTCTATCCTCTCCCTTCTCTTTTGCATTTCCAATTCCAGTCTCTTTTGCTCCTCCTCCTGTAATATTCAATTATCGTGTAAAGTAAATGTACCAATGGCGGGACACTTAAGACCTATGTCTGGATACCTTTATCACTTTAGTTTCTAAATAAGAATAACGTGAATTAAAATTAAAGATAAAAATATAATACAAGACAAATATTTTTATCTTTGATTCCTTGATTTTAATTCGCGTTATAACTTATTTAAGGACTAAAATGATGAAAATGTCCAGACATAGGTAATGAATATTACAGGAGGAGGAGCAAAAGAGACTGGAATTGGAAATGCAAAAGAGAAGGGAGAGGATAGAAAGATGGCGTGCAGAAAGGAAGAAGAAAGAGGAAGCAACCAAAAAAGACGGTAAGAGATCTACGTGTCCAGGGATTGGTACATTTACATCGCTTGTTTTTCTTTCTGTAATTTTTGAAGGCTTACCTTGTCTAACTTTGTGTGATCGAAAGGCAATTCTTCATTGTCCCCCTTTTCTTTATCCTTTCTATCGCGTGAGCGAGACCTGTTGGATCGTTCTTTGCCAGAGCGTGAAGATTTCGAGCCTGTAAGACGCTTTTCTTTACTGTCTCCACTAGTATACCGAGAACAATCAATGTCAATGAATTATTTTATTGTTATAACTATTGTCGAAAACATCTTCCATAAATTTGTGATTAGTACGGGGATCCACTAACTCTTTACAATTCACTAATTCCTTAACGACAGTTTCGGTATCGTTGCGCAGGTATTATATATGGTAAAAAAGCTGCGCAACGATACCGAAACTGTCGTTAAGGAGTTAGAGAATCCCCGTACAGAGAAGAACGCCCACGAACGATTGTTTCAGATTAAGGTACCGAAACTCTTTTTAGGAAGGTATACCGTTTTCTCTCGCGATCCCTGTCCCTCTCGGAACGCTCCCTTCTGTCGCTCCTCTCTCTGTCTCTATCTCGCGAACGACTCCTTCGCTCGCGATGTCGTCCCTTGTCTCTCTCCCTCTCACGCTCCCTGCTTCTGGACCGCCGTCGTTTCTTCTCGGGTTCGCCCGACCTCGATCTTGATCTCGATCGCGATCTCCGCCGGTGATGCCTGTCCCTGCGTCAACATTTATTCGATCGTCAAAAGTCTGAGATAACGAAAGCGAAATGCGCGTCATAACCTCAACTACGAGTATTACTTACTTGTCGCTGCTTCGCACCATGTTCGATTCCGGATCTGTTGTACTATACCTCGAAACGTTTATGAAACTCTATCGCGCGCGCATTTATTCTTATTATTAATTATTGTTAATTAACACTAATCTTCGGAATATTGGAGCTCCGAGCCGCCTCTCCGTTTGTTTCCACGATGCACGAACGAACAATGTGCCCTCTCCCTCTGTCTGTGTGCTTCGAACCTCGACAAACATTTTTCATGCGACCCGTCTACGAGCACGAGCGCCTCTATGTCCTAAAGCTTACGCTCTGAACTACGTAGCCGTACATATTTCTGGCGGATAACATACTTGAAAACTGTGATCAATTATCAAATATTCATTTAATATGCGCTTTGCGGAATTTATACGGATACTGAGGTATATCGCATTCGATTACATTTCTTTTGAATAAATCGGTCTCATTTTTTTCAACCGTCAACTTGACTCGCGTCGTGTCGCGCGTCGCGCTGCTTCAGAATGAAGGGCGCCGTCGTTTTCGAAATACGGATAAAGGAATCGAGCGGGCCCTAAATCGAGTGACGCCGCGACGTGTTTAATTAGCAATCATAGATCACAGTCTCTATATTAACGTCGTACGTTTAATTTGTTTGTCATATTTAATCGTGGTTTGATGTTCGGCGATCGCGGAGGATAGACAGTGTTAATAAATCGATGATTTAATTGGAGTTAATCAAAATCGCCTGACAAGCAGCAAGTGTATCGCGTTCTCGCGGTTGCTCCCGGCGAGTGAAGTTGGCCACACGATTTACGAAACTCTCTCCGCCATCTTAGAATTCACTCGCGTCTACCTGCGGGACATCACGGGCTGACGGGCGTCGAGCGGATCGTATAGTTTTGTTCGCGTAGCATCTCCGACGTAATTCTTTCGTCGCTGTGTAATTAAGTACGCGCCGCGTCGCGAGATTAATACCGGGAGTGCCGTGCAAAGTGTCGAAAACAGCGCGCGATCATAAGCGACGATATGTCGTCGATTTTCGTGAACGTCGTAAGTGAGTGTGATAACGAAGGAGGACCGAGGAGAGGAGGAGGAGGCCTGGGAGGCATCGGGCAACAGCGGGGCAACCGTGGGGTGAGTTGTTCGTTTATTATTTTGCTATTCTGTCTTCTGTCAGTCCCTGTGTGGTGGATTCCGTGATTCCGTCACTTTATCAAGCGCGACTTGATTCACCCATTACGTGATACTCATTAACTCGTTCGAGGTTTAACTCCGGTGTCATTTCGCAATTTCGGAGTTTCCGCGGACACTGCTAATGTAAAAATATTTTTATGTTACAGATCGACGCAGGGTCCCGCTGTTGCGCATCTTGGCTGGTAATTAATTTTTTTATCTCAATGGATTTGTAAAATTATACTACAAACGTAAATCAAATATATGTATAAAAAATGATATGTTATAAAAGAATCACAGTCTTTTTCGAACAATTATTAGATATTATATCTCGAAATTTTTATTAAAAATAATTAATGTAGCGATAATGTGTTCTGTATTCCTTAAAAAAATTAAAACATGAAAGATTAAACACAGTATAAGAACGATAAATTAATTAACAAAACATAATTTTCCAATTGGATAAAGTAAATCTTATTTCTTAAAGAGATGTTTAATTTAATGTGCAGTTCAATGTATCTCAAGATCGTCAACATATTATACTTATTAAATTGATGAGAATTTCAGAACGCGATATGTAATTGGATTGAAGCGTCATTAAGAAAAATGATTATCGCCCATAATTATCGTGAAATATAATAACTGCTATTTTACAGCGTCGCCGCGTCGTATTTTCGCGAGCGTTAATTCAAACGTTTGTTTACCGCTCTCCCCCTCGTGACGTCACTCCTACGTCACGCGTCGGCGCTCGCGGACTCGTCGCGCCACCCATGCCCCCGCGGTTCTCCTTGCTTGCCATGGTTGTTACTTCGCTCCGTGCTCCTGCCGCTCCGGGTAGGAGCTCCGTACTTGTCGCGTTTTCCAAGTGTGAATTGCGCGCAGATACGATATCGAGAGTGACGAATATTTGCGAACGATCGTGTTAACACGCGAGGGACAGTATGATACATTACATGGAAATAATCGCGTGTGTAAGGTGCAACGTTGGCATAACCTGTTGCGTCGCGACAAGTTGAACTCCGCGCGCCTTCCGCGTTACTCGTTTGTGTGTGATCGTGTGTATGTACAGCTCCGGTAGAAATGGTGTGCCTCGACAACAAGTGGGCAAG
The DNA here is from genome assembly GCF_030848805.1 of Temnothorax longispinosus. Classification (NCBI taxonomy): domain Eukaryota; kingdom Metazoa; phylum Arthropoda; class Insecta; order Hymenoptera; family Formicidae; genus Temnothorax; species Temnothorax longispinosus. The sequence continues at coordinate 11,490,473 of NC_092369.1, forward strand.
ATTACGTATGTAAGCACACGCATACCCTAGTCGCCGCGGGACATTATTATTTATGCCGGTACGTGTACGTGGCCAGCGCATGCACTTGACTTGAGACACTACCGTGTGTTTTGGAGTACTCGCGATGTCGGGAGTGTCGAATAAAGATATCGAGCGATCGTTATTAATACGCGCGTTGTCGGGAGTGCCGAATAAAGTATCGGGCAATCGTTATTAATACGCGCGTTGTCGGGAGTGCTGAATAAAGTATCGGGCGATCGTTATTAATACGCGTGGTAGTTTCTCTCGAGGAGATGAGATGCCAGCGAAGATTTTTTTGGCGCGAAAAGACGGCATCGACGCGGAGCAGCTCGGCGAGTGCATTATTTTATTAACAAGTTTCGTATTTTTTGCGTGTTTTTGAGTTCGTACATTTTAATTATCATCGCATAGAGACGCCAGTGGATTAGAGGTTTTGTTTAAAACTCGCAGACATGCCAACTCTCAAACTTCTCTCCATAGTGACATTATATAGTGACCATAGTGACTAGAGAAGTCGTTCGGTCGCCTCGATCGATTCGATACTTTCGATAATCGCAATTCCGCCCGCGATAGTTTTCGAATTGCGCCCCAGTCACTTACGCGCAGCAGTGGTTCTCGGGATCGCGCGCGCATATTTTCCGCTCCGTATATTTTTCGCGAGCGTTGCCGTTCGACCGCGAATTTCACGCGCGGAAAGTCGTCCGCGAGTGCTCCGCGAGAAGCTCGTCGCGAGCTCGTAACGGGTTGAGTCGTGCGCGATCGGTGTTGCGCGACGAGCGTCGCGATTTCGGCAATTCGGCATCGACGGCCCGATCGGGTGATTCGGGTGATCGCTGACACGTTCAACGGAGCAACGGATCCGTCTCCGCGGGCCCGGACACGATCGAATCCAGCGCGTTTCACATCAACGTGCATCGAAAGAGCAGCGGACGCGCGATCGTCATCAGGTATGAGCATATCGCTGTTCCAATATGTTAATTAGCCGATTATACCTTCGCCAGTGCCCGAATAGCGGCGGTTGGGTAAACGGGGAAAGGCCGCCATTTTCTGATTCACTTTTACATAATTTTTTCGCATACCGATGCATCGAGCGTTAAGTTAAATTGAGATAATTTTTCGAAAAACTACGATATTTAGCTCGAACAGAGAGCATCGGGCAGCTTTTACATCGCGTCGGCGCGACAGTTCCGCCAGGTAAACTCCGCGCGATTGTAGTTTCGATCTTTCGCGCAATGTAAAATTGGAGTGTCGGACGAATGTTCGACGAAATACGCGGTAGCAATTAGCAGTGATTATTTTTCCGCTGTAGCCGCAATCGCTTGCTTGTATACTGAGAATAAGTATTGTAGAAAAATAAAAATATCAAGTGTGGAAGCAGTTAGCACCGGGAAAATCCGATAGCGCTAAGACGATATCAGAATTGCAGAAATGTCAAATGTCGTAAGTCATGATGCATCGAGTCGTGCCCAGTCGCCGTTTTTACGCGAGTCCCGCGATTTTTTATATCTATCGATCGTTATTTTATTCGTAGATGCAGTCATTGCAGTCGATACAGTATCGACTTTAGTGCTCAAGTCCCTCGAATGCTAATTGATTTCGAGATCTCTGCAATACCGACGTTAGGTGTGTTTAATGACATATTCTACATTAGAGAGATAAATAGTCTTTACCCGCGTCTGTATCTAAAAAAATAGCACTTTTTTTGCAGGCTTTGAAAAATTATTTATTATTAAAATACATATATTATATATATGTAATATCATAATATCATATCATATATATACGTATCAAATTTTACGTTAGCGACATTTTTAATCGTTAGTGAATAAGTTAGAATCCGTTGAAATTAATTTTCATCTTTACGATTGGTGAATAATTATGCGATTTCATTGTTGTCGATAATATAGAATTATCAATATACATATACATATATGAAGGTAGTAGGAATTAATGATAGAATAAAAATAGAAAATGAATTTCAGAGTGTGAGTTTATAGAAGGTTATAAAGAAATTTATTATACTTTTATAATGTTTGTCAAATTTTATAAAATATTATATAATAAAGTAATAAACGTTATAATTTATTATATAATAAACATACATTACATGATATAATAAAATAAATATTATATAACAAAACTATAATGTATTGTATTTAAAATATATATTTATTGAAAGATGCTTCGGGGTATATAATTTCTATAATAATTCATTATTTTTAGATACATTTATATTATGTTTTACATAAATTTTATATATGTATGTATAAAAATAGATATTGCAATTACGCTAAAATTATTATAAAAATGCACATTTCTATAAATATTATAATTGATCTTATAAATTCTTCTACTAATCTGTTTTACAAGATTGGTATTATATTATATTATATTTAATATTACCACAATATTTAACGATCAATTTGGACGAAGAGCCCAATTATTTGACATTAATTCAATTTAAAGATCAGCTAGTGTGTGCAAGTGAAATTTTTAAAAATTATCTATTAATTAAAATATCATTTGCGACTCATCGCAATTTATTCGCGTTAGCAAACGAACCTAAACCAATTGTTCGCGTGCTTGACGAATTTATGAACGATTCGTCGCTGTCAATTAATCATTTTGTAGCATTGGCCGGAGATCGAGCAATTTCCGTCGCGAAATCAGCATCATTTCGCGGTGTAATACTTCGCTTTCACAAAGGGCATTCTCGTCACGGTACCCTTGTACGTTTTCCCTCGAACCTCGAACAATACCCCACCGCCGAATTGCGCCAAATCCGGCGGCATGTATCCCATGGCGATCGGCCGACCCAGGGTCGGGCTTGGTCCACCGGAAGTGACGCTGCCCACACGTTCACCTTCCGGCGTCAATATGGGCGCGCCTTCCCTGGCAGGTGGTCCTTGACCCAGTAACAGCCCGACGCGTTTCTTCGTCGTGCCCGTCTTGATCTGCGAAAGTATTCGTTTCGCGCCTGGAAAGTTCGCCTCGGCCCTCCGTCGTTTCGCTATGAGAAAGAGAGAGAGAGAGGGAGATCGATATTTTGTAAAACTGCAAGAATTCGCGTTTCGCGTGACAAAGTTAGAGAAGAGCTAGTTAGAGAAGAGATGAAACTACATTGGTATTTAGAAGCGATTAGAAGAGTAATTATCGTGTTCGGGGATTCATTAGCGATTTTTGCGAGACCATACCGACTAGCCACGTAAGGGCAGCTTCGACTGGTGTAGTGTTCTCGTTGATATCGTGACCGTATAGACATAGTCCAGCCTCCAGTCTGTAAAAATTAACGGAAAAAACTAATAAAATTCCACTTTATTATTATTCTTTATTGCTTGCTATTTATCTAAATCTTTTTAAATTCTCACACGTATTATCTCGATTACACGTTCGAAGATATTATTTTAAGGTGTAATATATATCTGTCTGTCTACCAATCTACCTTAAGCTATCTCTGGCTCCTAAACCGGCTAGCTTCACGTCAGGAATCTCTAAGATCCTTTCGACTAAGTCAATCGCGTCATTCGCAGGTACCGATATCTCAAAGCCGTCCTCTCCGGTGTATCCACATCGCGAAATTCTGATACGACTTCCTGACACCTCGGTTTTGACACTGTTCATAAACTTTAGGGTTTGAAGATCGATTTTCACTAATGATTGAAGGACCGTCGCCGCTGTAGGACCTTGAAGAGCTATCAGACCTTGCTCTAAGGGATCCAAAAAGTCGATATACACGTTTTTGCTAATTTTCTTGAAATCATCCTGAAAGTAGAGGAGCGTTTATTGTATCTTGACTGGCAAAATGAAAAGCGTGCAAATTTTCACCTGACGTTCCAAAAGAAGTTGACTGTCTTCGTCCCGCCTACCCGCGTTAGACACCACGAAGTATCTGTCTTCATCGTCTTTAGTGATGATGAGATCGTCTAAAATTCCCCCCTTTTCATTGGTGAACACAGTCAAAGTCGCGGCACCTTTGCTTAAATTTTTGAGATCGCACGTGGTTAGCGATTCCAAATATTCCCCGGCGTCTTTACCGGAAACACGCGTTTGCAGCATGTGACCGACGTCGAAGAGCGACGCCAACGATCTGGTGTGTAGATGAGATACGGCAATCGTCTCTCGATATTGTACCGGCAGTAGCCATCCGGCAAAATTGACGATTTTGCCTAAATAAAAAATCACATGAAATGACTTTTAAATTATTACATACTTTCTGTATTAAGTATTACTATATTAAATACTATAAAAATCAAGAAACGCATCTCGGAAAAGCTGTCTTATGTTATTTATTTATTTACGAGCAAAATTCTGCAATAATTTAGCATGAATTTTAGAATGTTATAGTATAATTTGATATTAATAACTCAATTAAATTTCCAACTTGCCTTGCTTTTCCACGTGAAGATCGTAAAGACACGTCTTGCGGGCTTCACTGACAGTCGACGTTGATGACAGCCGACGATTTTCCCGGCGAGTCGCATCGGCGGCTGCACGAGGTGTCGCGGAATCGATCAAACAATTCGAACGCGACGTCGAACCACCACCAAGTCTCTCCTTGAACTTCGATACGGTGATGACGCTGCAGGTGTCACGTACGCCTCCCAAAGCGTTTAAACATTTCTCGAGATTGTCACAGACGATGAATCTGCCGCGAGCGACGAAACGAAGCATGATGCTCCTTTCTCAATACTTTATCATTCACTAACTTGGATAGCGTGGCTGAACAGCCGCTCCGTTTTGGCTGTGATGACCCCGCGTGATATTTGCTATCAGACTCGGATGTAGCAAGTTTTAAAATTTGAACGTTCAAGTTTGACAAGCTAGAAAGTTTCTAGCATCGTGGACAAAAGGCTTTAGATCTTTCTAGACATTTAATTACTCGAGTCATCTACGTTGGCGTCATCAATTTATTATAAAGCGTTTAAAAATCGACGTTAGTTGTCATCCTCTATACTTTGAATTTTTTTTGTGAAATAAATCAATCTTTTTTGTACAATGTTGCATTTTATAAATGAAGGAAGAGCAATGAGAAAAAGGTCCATCACAGTATGTTCTCTCGAAAAACATATTACGCAAAATTGACCTAGTAAGCCGTCTCTGTAAATTGTGTTTAACTACGCGATATCATATTATACGTTGTACCAACATTTCTGTTTACTCCTTCTGTTATCGGCAAGCAGTTATTTTTATCTCTATACGTAAGAGAGGTCATGGTACTAAAATGACGTGATAAACTATAAAGGAAGGTATTATCGAATTCATGATTATGGGAACCTATAGTTGGCAATCACGAGACTTGGAATGCTTATTAAATTTTTATTGTACCACGTAATAATAATAATAATAATATTAATAATAATAATAATCATGATCATCATCGCAATAATAAATTGTGATAATAATGACAATAATAAATGGTAGTAATAATAATAATAATAATCATTTATCATCGTAATAATAATAGTTCCGTAATAATAATAATAATAATAATAATGATACTTCATCATCGTCGGTAATAATCCAATGACAAATGTCAATATTTATATAGTAGCGTGTCGAACGGAGAAACGACCTTAAAAAACGAAGATAGTATCAATGTTCGTTCGTACATTTTGTTTTTTTAGCTTCCGCCGTTTTTTATCTTCTCGCTCGCTCTCTTTAGGATCTCTTCTACCTCTCGCTCTCGCATCTTCCACACGCGCATTCTCACTCGACTTCGCTTCCTCTTTTATTTAATCTTTTTTTTTCGCTTTTAATCTCCCCTTTTCTCTCACACACACGCACACTTTCTCCCTCTGTCTCGTGTCTTACACAATTGATGCAAAATGTCCCTACACATCCGACGAATGTGTGTGTGTGTACTTTTTCCCAGTTATTCTCTTTAAATCAATCCTCACGATCGCATTTTGCTCGACGCTTTCCTCAATTTTTTTCCACCATTCCTCCTCGAAATTCGCTAGAATTTTTTTTTCTTTTAAAATCCTTGCACGTGTTGACACATTCACTCACACTAGTAAATCGGTTTGATATTGGAGGGACCGGGGGAAGGACGGGTTGGTTGTGTGACGGGGTGGTCGGTGGCGGTGGAGTGGTGAGGGTGGGAAAAACGGGATATATCCGCGGGATTTGTATCGCACGTGAGAATGCTGTAATCAGGCAGAGGGTTGCGGGGGAAAGGGAGTTGGGAAATTGCAATACTGATGAGAAGAACGGATACGTTGCGGTGAAAAAAAATAAGGCGTCAACGACGTCCCGGGTCCGTCGATCGACGACAATTTCGCTCTCCTCTTTCTCGATCGCTCTGTGATGTTTAGTCGAGCGATCCGTTCGCGAAAAACTCATTCTCGACCGAGGGACGTGGCCGTCGCGATACCGTGAGCATCGAAAAATCTAACAACGATCTATACGATCGCGAGGGAAGAAACTGAAACTGCGATAGTGCGATCTGTGTGCTACAGAGAAAGTATAATAACTATATGTTGCCTCGTGTTTCTACGCGATTTTTGTTTCCGCTGTTCCGAATTGATTTTCTATTGTTTTTTTTCTTATTCAACCTGTCTTTTTGCTTTTTTTGACCTGTAACTATTGCTGACCGAGCTATAACTTTTGCCTCCTGTCGCCTCTCCTCCTCACCGCTCGAGTCCCCCGAGCGCGTCGATCTGCCGGCAAAGAATTTTCCCAAATCTGGGCCCGTCCTCTATTGGGATCGGACCCGAGGCACTCGTTCTGGTTGTCCGAAAGTCGCTCGATCGCGCATCGTTCCGGCAGGATCGTCGCGCTGGAGAACGCGTTCGCACGTCTCGTACGCGTTGCGTGTGTTGGTTCATGTATGTACGTACATACGAACATACATACATACATACATACATATATGTATATTTTTATATATAGATATATATTCGGCTATTTTTCTTTTGGTCCTGGTACAAAGGAAACGAGAATCACTCTCTTTTTTTTCGTCTTTTGGAAGAAAATTCGCGATTTCGAAAAATTGAAAGAAGTCGCCCGTTTTCATGTAAATTTTGAAATTACTTCGAAAAATTCACGATCTCAAAAGTTTTTGCTCTTGCGTTTCATTCGGCCGTGACTTGATTTTTCTATTGACTTTTTACTGGAGGGGAGGGGGACTCTGTTTTGTTGCCTGTCGACATGCAATGTGCAATCACCATCGAGAAATTCTCTTTCTCTCTCTCTCTCTCTCACGTACACACACTCTCTCTCTCTTTCGTTCGCACTGTCTCGCGCGCTCTCTCTCTCTCTCACTTACGTTCCCTATATGTATACCTCGAGTTCGATAATTTCGTCTAAAATTCCATTTTCGCCTTAACTATACACAATAATCATAATATATGATAATAATAATCACGATTCGAATACATCATCGATCATTTTTCCGAATATAGATACAATAATTTCTTATTTTTCATCGTCTTTCCTATCGCCTTGCTCTCGCGCGCGCTCTCTTTCACACACTCTCCCTCTCTTTCTCTCTCTTGCAATTACATCTTGCAATAATAATCGTTTAGGTCGTCGTATATCTATACATATACATATACATATACATATATATATATAATTTATAAAATGAAAATAGGTACAATTTTGGACGCTTTTCTTCGTCGAAAAAACGCTCCGAAAATTTTATTTTCGCTTAATAATGCCCATCGGTTGCGATTCTAGTCCACTTGGTAGTAAAATTTTGTTTATTCTCCTATCTCTCACATGCACATTTATATCCCATTTTCTCGTACTTAATTTCTTTCTCTCCCTTTCTCTCTATATTGTATATATCTTTCATTCTCTCATTCTCGCAATTTACTTTCTTACCATCGAACACACTCATGCATTCTTCCATTCGCTCAACTCCTCACAATCACTTATCTTACGATGTTTCACTCGCAGGCAAGCCTTTGCTCTCTCATTCACAAAATTGCAGCGATAGTCGCCCTCGCGATATATATCTGCCTTTCCGCCGCTAATTTCTAAAAAAGACCTTAAATTTAGGCTGGCCGATCGCGTGCTTCCGGAATCGACGAGCTTCCGTTTGCGCTTACGAAGGAACGAATTTCACGATCGGGAGCATTTTTCACATGATTACCGCATATTTACAATTTAATTGCGGGTCAAATTCCTTCATTCGTCTCCCGTTATAAACGATCCGAGCCATTAATTACGATTATCGTAGTCGCGTGAAAGGTCGTCCAGCCGGAAGTCGTGAGGCACGAAGAATTTATTCTCGTTTATAAACTTCTTTTCCTTTCGCCTATCTTCGATCTACACGCCCGCGAATCGGCTTCGCGATCTTCCCGAAATGATCTCCGTAGTTCGAGTTCTCTTTATCAGACGAAGTTCCTCGATTGTCTTGCCGTATAAATGTGAATTTCTTTCGTCGCCGTTAAAAAAAACTTTAAACATTACATAAATTTTATTTCATGTATTAAAATTTCTTAAAAAAATTTGGAATTTTTTGCAAGAAATTTTTTGCGCGAAGATCACTTTCACTAAGCGCCAAGCCGACCCGCTCCGCAGACATTAACATCTAACAAACTCTTAATCCTCGATCGTAAGCCTAAAGGATGTTTCAAGGATCGGATCTTTTCCCATCCTCGATCTCGCGTTGATTACCTGTTTTTCTCGCGATCATCGATCGTGCAGTGTTCAATGGCGTCTATGCGCGAGCGCGCGCATCGCGACGCGCATAGACGCATATGTTCCATTGGATTTATTACTTACAATCTAATTACACATCGAAAGTAATGTCGCAGTAATGCTCCAACGTGGAGTCCATCGTATTTTGATATGTTCGAGAGAATCGCGATGTTTCGCCAAGGCCTTTTTCGCGCGCTGTATTGTGCATCGAACGTCAAAGTTTGAGAAAAATCTTTTGAAAAAATATCTGTAGTCGAAATGGCTATTTTTGTCGAAAATGCTGTTTTTCGGATCGCGCTTGAAAAGGCTTCGACGAAGCGTCGTATACTTTTTCATCTATAAATTTTGCGCCGTAAAATCAAACACATCTTTCGAGCGTCCTAAATATGGAGCATGATAACATGATTGATCGACAAGAATTGAGCATGTTTCTCGGCTAAAGGGAGTGTAGTAACGGAGGGTGAACACTGGATCGGGGAATGAATCCGATTGAAATCGGTAATCTTACATTTCGATCGGATACAAGAATAATTGCTTCCCCCAGAGGAGCCGATGCCCCGAGATTTTTCACTCACAATCCTGCTCACCCGCCGTCGCTATATCTGGAAAGGTTAATTGACGGTCGACTGATCGACCAAAAGATTGATTCCAGTAGCTATCGATACACGCTAGTTTTGAATTCTCATCGAACACTGCCCACGTACGCGAGACAGAATCGGGTCGTCGCGTACGTGGTAGGGAAAAGACTAGATTTTTTTCCGAATTTCGAATTTTTCTTCCACGCGTGCCCGGAGCTCCTTCCATCGCACAGAAGCACCCTATCGTTTTCATCGACGTTATTATCATCATCAACAACAACAAAAAGAAGATTCCTAGAGATACGCATTCGTTTGTAATGCGTTTTCGTGCAAAAAGGCTCTCGCGATTTCACAATTTGGATCTCGCTCTTCCACCGTTAGTCGCAATCATCGACCATTCTCGTCCTCATCTCGTAGATATTAAATCTTCACATCGTAATCATCATCAATGAGACATATCCTACACAATGCGGAACTCGCTCGTAACCGAAAGAGATTGGTATGAATATAATTGTATGACATGCTTCCTCCTTTCTCTTTCTTTCTCCTTCTCACTACATAGTATTCGCTTTAAGATAGCTTTTTTTTTATTTCCGTACTTCTTTTTCGCGCGTCAATTATTTCCGAAATTCGAAATTGTATGTACGTAGCTCGCGACGTGCATTGGCGCTTTGAGGATCCCATAGCTTCTCTAATTGCAACCAGAACGCGACCAGAATGACCAGCGAGGAGAAGAATAATTTCTCTCGCCTCGACATTCTTCGTCGCAATTTCTGGTTCCTTTAGCTCGTCATCGCATCTTTCGGACACTAATTCTCCATCGAAACATCTCAAATCGCGCACACTGCTCTCCGTCTCGATCGGTTAACTCCGTGTTTGGTGCTGCCGCACATTAATTTGGCAATGAACAATTTTCGAATGATCGAGATAACAATTGCACGATTAATTTCAACATTGTATTATTTTATCATCGTATGAAATAGACGAAATGTGTGTAAACAGGTGAGAACTATCTTTACTTTTCTGCACGACGAATGTGTAACACTTTCGAGAGATCCTAATTTAGAATTAATCCTAAGTAAAAATTTCAATTATTAATGAGAGTAGATGATTAATGAGAATAGATCATTAAGTGCGACAGTACTAACTGAACGAAGCGCGTTCGAGACGGGGAGAGGGCAATCGAAATAGTTATCTCGCCGATCGACAATAAGGGATGCATCAAGAGTCGATAGCGATAACTAATAATAGTGGTAATAGTACTAATTGCAGTAACTGATAATAACTAATAGCGTTAATTAATAACGAATATCGCCGGGTGTACGAGCGCGTCGTATCGAGATCAATATAACATTAATTTCACTTTGGATCACATATACGTATATTTTTTTTATACTTAGAAATATTCCGAAGTATCGAATTTACTTGAACACATATCCAAAATTTCGATACATCGAGCGATAAGAGGGAAGATTTGTAAGAGCATTCTCCATTGCTTGCGAGTTAAGCGTTCGTACGCCCGGTATTTCATCGACAAGGTATATAATAGTAGGTAACGATAAAATTTAATAAATGCACGTGTCCTAAACTCCATGTGACAATCGTCAGCGTATTTTAAAGATTCGACACATTATCCTGCCTCTCTCTTAGGCAAAAGAAGCCGTCGTCGATCGCGCCCGCGCGCGAGGAACCACATGTATAAAAGATGAATTACAAAACAAAAAAAAGGATGCAAAGAAGGGAAATTAATCACGATCGAATTGACACAAAGAGAACTAGACATGTATCACATCGATTTACCTAATGTACCATACGCGAACGAGGACAGAACAGTTTACAACGCGAATTCTAATACATACAATGTTGATAATAATATAATAATAATTATAATAATATTAATAATTAATAATATTGTTATAATAATAACATATAATATATAACATAATATAATAATAATAATAATAGCGATGTACTAACATTTCCTAGCGATAGCGGTAGCAGTGTAATAATAGGAGTGATGGTAGTGTTGGCACTATTATTATGTAATAGTTGCGGCAGGCTAAGCCTGCGTGAGTGTATGCGTCTAAGGCATGAGAGGAAAAAATAAGGAAGATCGTAACAAAAATAAGAATGGAGTTATTGACTTAAATTTAACATGACCTACGTTTCGGCGGACTGCAATTAATTTTCATAAATCGAGGACTCAATCTACGTGAATAGTAACTAAAGAACCGTAGTTTGTATACCATTGCGTGTATGTATGAGTGTGTGTGTGTATGCGCGCGTGTTGACCTACTTTACTTTTTCAGGATGAGTGCAGCTCGAGAGTGGGGCCGCTTTAACTAACGTAACAGCTACGCTTAACAAACTAATTAATTAATAATAGGCAGTAACTAATCGTAAAAATCTCTAGCTTGCTTCATCGTTTTTAAACCAATTCTGACTAGCAAACGTAACTCGACGAGCTCGCTCGCCGAACGCCGCGTTTCCCGCCACGCTCGTTTTCCCCTCTTCCCTTCTTCCCTCCCCCCTTCTCCGCGAATCTTCCCCTTACCGATTATTTTTTTTTCTCATTAAATAGGAACTCTCTCATAGCGAGACCGAAAGTAATCGTCACGATAGAGACTAAAAGCGTGGTCTTTAAATAGTATTCTCGCGGTTCGGCGAACGAAAACGTTGCGAAGAGACAATTGAGGAGTACGTATAATGGGACGTGGAAGAAAATAAAATTCAATCCTCGCGACTCGTCGATTCGAACGAGCCTGATTTTCCCCACGGCGACGTCGGATACGCGTGTAAAATGAGATCGAGATTAGTCCCCGTACTCCTCGCCTTCTAAACGAGGAGAGTGCACTGGTACACATATAAAAAAGGGGGGCACAAGGAGGAACGTAAAATTTGAATAACCTTTACGCGATACGCAAATAAAAAAAAAGAGATTAAGAAAGCGAAAGTCGAATTCGATATACCTAAAGCGTAAAGAAAAACGAAGGAAAACACATATAAATCTCAATTAACGACAGTTTTGGCTCTGTCATCTCCGTCTTTCTCAGTCGTGCGATACCACGCGCTTAACTAAAAAGAAATTATAACAAACATAATGAAAACCAATCTCGCGCGATCGTTAACAACAATAAAATTTCGATGCCTAATTCTCTAATGATAATAATTATTAATAGTAATAATAAAGGAAGAGAGAAGGATTTAAAATTCCATAACGCGGTATCGTGTTCCGTTTTCTACTTTCGTATATAAATATTTATTTGCTAAGTAACGTAGTTACTCAGCGTAATTTGTTATGTATTTTTGTGCGTGTTTTGTGTATATGTGTGTAATTAAAAAGAAAAGGAGCCGCGTGAAGAAGGAAAAGAAAAAAAGGAGAATCTCGAAACGTGGCTTCTCTTCCCTTACTACCGCTTCTCGTCGATTCACTTAAGAATTATTATTTTGTAACATATTATGGCTTCGACAATTCGAACTTTAAACCGAGGCATTGCTTCCTGGATTTTTTTTCTCTCTTTCTCCCCTCCCTTTCGTTTCTCTATAAAATACGCCTCCAATTGCCTTCTGGCAATCTCATTGTAATAATAATGATAATAATTAATAACTAATAGTAATCATAATAATCGTAGGTTAACCGCGGTATCGAAAGGCTGGGGCTCGCTTGACGGGCTCTCGACGCATTTTCGAATTTATTCTTTTCATTTTACATCTTTCCAAGCTTTTCGCGTATCTTCGCCGATCGAGAATCGTTTTTTTACGAGCGGATCGAAACGTACGTGCGAGATCCCGCCCGGCAGCCTCGCCGGGAAAGCGTGAGGGTGGGTATTTTTATATGCAAAAGGAAAAACTCGACGGAACAACAACAATCGAAGCTTCATGAAAGATCCATTCGCACCGTACATTCATCTTTTTTTACTTTTTGAAAGTTCATCGTTTTTGCTTATACAAGGATCGGCCCGGATCCTGGCCGGCGGTTTGACACAACGAAAAGAGGCTACGTTTTGTCAGCAACGCGGATATTTCCTCGTGTACGGTCCCGCCACCCTGCCGATTCCACAGATTGCGTCTCCAGCACCATATTTCGTTTTTGTCTCCTTTTTTTCAAATTCGTCGATCCTCTCTATTTTCCTCTTTACCTCTTCTCTGCGCGCCGAGATGATATACGCGCTCGCGCAATCCCATGGAATGTTTCTCCCTCTCGAGCCTCCTCCTTTTACCTTTCTTTTTCTCTCTCTCGCCCTTTTTCTTTCTTCTCTCATTAAATAAGTACCGATTTCGCCTGTCCGAGTTGACACCCGTCTCGGCTTTGTACCCTTTTTTGACTAGAATTGAATTTCGAACGGAGGATCGCTCCCTTTCTGTCGCGATCTTCTCGGAGGCTCGAGATTGTTTCCCCGCCTTTCTTTCTTTCTTTTTTTTTTCTGTTGAACGATGCTGGCCGGCGGGACCGGAAGTGCGTCGGTGTGTTTGCCCAAAAGGGGACTTCGACCAAACTCAATCGATACCATTAAACCTGCACGCGCATCCTCGTCGCGCTCTTCGGCGCGAGAAGATCGTGCAGGTGATTCGCACGTTTGTAAAGTCGCCCTCGTCGCGACGAGGCTGCGCGTCGAAAATTAACGATAACTTGCGCTGTATTACTCGGTAACTAACTGTACGTAAAAGTCTGACATCTGAAACTTAACGTTCGCTTTTTTTTCGGAGTCGAGGTCAAGTCGTGCTCCGTTCCGTTGTCGAGATTACCATCAGAATAGTATAAATTGTATAAATTGTATCACTTTTTTGCATCAATTTTCAAAACTTTTCCAAAATACTTCTCGAGGATATAGAAATAAATGGGCGATATCTCCATAAGCATTTCAAAATTCTCTTTTGGTAAAAATGAAAAGGGTTGCCCAACACCTTTAAATTTTCTCTAAGGTACGGAGCGCGGCTGCCGCTGGACTCGCAACCAAGTTTATCGCGAACGGACGTGAGACAACATTGTATATGGGGGGATGAGTGGTTTGGGGCGGTGGGTGAAGGGGATGCTTTGTTCCTGCGGGAGCGTGATGAGGTGGATTGGTTCGCCGGTGGGGACGGGTGGTAGGGTATTTTGTATTGTGTAGAAAAACAACGCTGTAAGTGAAATAACTCAACGTTGCACTTGAAAGATCGATAAAATAACGGGGTGCGGGACACCTGAACACGCGTTGCCCGAACGCAGTCGCAATTCTTGTCGAGCAGGCTGAAACGATCCTGAAGTCGAACAGTTGATCCATCCGACGTCGGAAGAGCCGGACGGGCTTCCCAAAGTCGCCGAAACTTGGCGTTTTTCCTTTTTCTATTTTTTTTTACGTTGAATACTCGACGGATAATTTCGAACTGGAATCCCGGCTCGCGTGTTCAGGTACCCTCCGATCCGCGTCCGAGTCCCAAAGTCCCTGCTCGTTGATCTCCGTAGTGAGTGCCTCCGCGATTTCTTTATTGAATAGAGGCGGTGCGCGCGGTACGCGCGGCGCTACCGCTCGGCCCTTACTTATATACTGGAGTACGTGTAATTAATAATTATTCATGTGTGTATGCGGTACGGTTAACTGTTAATTAAGTCATCTTGAATGATTACTGTAATTAATTAATCGTTATCAGTTAGTTAAATATGGCTCCACCGTGCAATCGTCTATCTCTCTCCTCCTTTCTCTCCCGCTATCTCTTCCCGCTTCGCGTCCCATCATCGTCAGCTCGCTTTCTCGCGCCTATCTCAGAGTATACAACGTACACGTTGGCTAAACTACAGACACTTAGTACACTTATTATCATATTTATCTGTTAAATGTCGATTGAATCGTGAAAGGAGAGGTTGCGAGCGACCGGTTGGTGAGGCTGGGAGATTTTTTTGAATTTTGCCTTTAGGATACGTTTTCTCTCGATAATACGATCGAATCTATTTTTGCGCCGGTCGTTCGAGGTCCAAAAAATTGGGTTAGAGGGAGTAGAAACGTTTAGCCAAACGGTGGATCGGGACGGGAGAGGTTCCGGTAGGAAGTTGCACACGAAATGAATCCGGTATACTTCCGGTCGTGCCACTATACCCGATTAACGGTAGATAGCGTACGACGAGATTCTGCAGACACTGAAAAAGACCACGTGCTTCCCGTATACTTACTTATTTAACTGTTTAACTGCGGTACATTGTGATTACTGTCCTACTATAGCACTACTAATTGTGAGTTATACTTGAGAACTGTCTGTTTACTGTAACGGAAAACCCTGACGAAGGCACCCACTTAGCGGACAATATACTGGTTCATCTCACACATTCTCGTGTTCTGTCTTTTTTTTTCTATGCCGATTCAGTTATACGCTTTTGATAAATTTGCAATTTACCGTAATTCATATACGTCATAATTTCACCATGTCTTTCGCGGTTATCATTTTCTTTCCTTTTTTTTCGATTTGCCAAATAAACGGACTCGGCCTTTCATCTCGGACACGCATGCGGGGGGTTGCTCGGGTTCAGGTTGAAAGAAACACATTCTCCTGAACGGAAGTATGAAGAATATTTTGAAAAGAGTATCGCCTCGCCACGGGAAGACCACGCGTTATGATCGAGCCGATCGAATACGATCGGTACGTCGCGCTCGCATGATCTATCCGTGACGAGACAGCGCGATGGGTCCGCACGCTCGTCGTCGTCGACCGTTATCAATTGTGTGGATTGTTGGGGATCATGGCAGTCGCTACTTCTTCACGACTTCGATCGATCATAAGGTTTAGAGTCTCTGGATGCTCTCCGTTCCCGATGGTTACCTACTCTTTCTTTCCCATCCGCTTGATAGCCGAGATAAATATCCATATTTTCGCTACACATCTAACGTTAAACGTGGCATCTAACTCTTATTCTTTCCTAGCATTGAATGCCATTCTCTTGAGAGATAAGAATGAGAAACAGTGAGCCACGTTTAATGTTAAAAGTGTCGAGAATATGGGCTAAAGTTAATCAAAATTTAATTGCCGAACGTCTCATTTAGACGCCAAATTCCCAAATCGGATTGTCTCGGCCACCTCGATTGTTTCGATCTGCCAGGAACCTCGGAATTTTGCCGGTATGCCAAATGGTTTTCGCGGTCGTTCCGCATCTATCTCTCGCGCGTTTTTTCCCGTTGACTCGCCGCCGTCATCTCTCTCGAAGTTATCTCTCTGGGGCCAGGACGAACGCGTGTGCGATGTGAGGTCGAATCGACTCACCGAACGACGGAACCCACCGCCTTAACAACTATGGCTCTTTTATATAGTGGACATTTAAACAACTTATTCCGGTTTTTAATCACGGAGGCTCGGTCAGGGTCACCGCGTGAAGACGCGAATGCCGCCGAGGCGCTCGCACTGCTAGACTGTCGGTTTTATCATATGCTGCGCACTTACGATACACACTGCCGCGAATAATATGCACATACGTCGTACGTCGTGCCGTTGCCCCCAACAAATATTGCCGCACAATCTCAGCTGCACTGCAAAATCCTTGCGCTGGGCGCGCGCGCGCGCGCGCACGATCGTACGTGACATATATCCGCGCGTTGTGAGATTATTTCATTAAAAAATTAAAACCCGATCAAAAACAAACCAACGGTTTTTGCTTGTAAAGCCGCACTCGAACAACGGCCCTTATGCAATTGCCGCTGCCACATTCCTCTTGGTTGTGTGTTCCTTATGTGGTTATTACACCTTTCGTGATTGCGTCTCGTGGAACAGGGGTCTCTCGGTGGCATCCAAGGTGCCTTTCTACTCTCTCACTTTCTTTCTCTCTCCCTTTCTCTTTCTCTCTGTACCTCGCGATCAAAGGGCTAAGAACTTCGTCTCGAACTTCATTCGCCGCTTTGTCCGTCACTCGAAATCTTTTACTCACTCTCTTTCACTTCTCATCGACTCTCATTGACGAAATTCTCTGGCACCTCGCCACCTGTCCGTCGTCGGGACTTAACCCGACAAAGAGGCCGCCCACACGTCACATCCGGGTACTCTTGTGTCAAGTCCGGGACGCGTTTTGGGCGTGCGCACTCGCGCGTATCTCTCGCGAGTATGCACGCACCGTTCATCATCGGTACTGCATCCAAACGTATGCCAAAGGCCGCGAAATTTTTGCTGCGTTTATACGTATTACGTAGCGCTACGAGCACAAACGCGTGTCTGTTATATCATCCACGAATTTTTGCTCTTTCCTCTCAAATTACCGTGAAAAATCGATCAAAGTTTTCCAACGGCGCCCGAGGAGACGCGTTTCCGCCTGAAAAGCAGGTTTCCTTCTCTTTCTCTCTCGAGAAAGGCCGGGCCGACTTTTCCTAGGCGGATCGGCGTTTCCTGCATGACGCGCGCGAAAATATAACGTTATTACAGGGCCGAATCGTATCTTTTCAAAAATTCTTTTTTAGACAATTTACAAAATTAATTGGCTTTACATATCCGTAGCGTGTGTAGTTAAGTGTAGACAAGTGTGCTTTAAGTGTATAAGAAGTGTAAAATTGTATTACTGTACTGTGTATTATGTAGGTGAACACGCGCGCACGCACGCACGCATGCACGCGTGCTCGTGTATTGAGAACTGTTTGAGCGCGCGGGGTTGCACGCTCGTGGGACCAGGGCAACTTCGCTTTAACTTGTGTTTCGTTAGGGCGTGCCCCCGCGTCGCGGGGCACACGCTCATCTTGTGGGATGTCTTGTTTGCGTTGGTTTCTGTCACTGTTGTTACACTGTATTTGTTTCTTGGCGAGAATACCAATTCTACCGCGGCCGCGAGCGCGTTTGCGCGCGCGTATCCGCGGATTTTTCGTTTGATTCGTGAAGGTCGAGTCGTATTTGTAAGTGTGTATGCGCTGGGAGTATGCACCAGCGCATCCGGGCTATGGCACTTTTTAGATTATTTAAACATTTAGCAAATTTACATGAAAGAGATTAAGATTATGGGTAGGGCCGATTTTGCAGGCGACGTCGCGCTGTGGATTTTCTTCATCATATGTATATATATACCTTTCCGTATATATATATATTTATCATTATCATTACCATTATGGGCCTCTTTTCGACTACTTGCTAGTCGTGTTTCCACGAGTAGGCTACGGTCGGGACGCTTACGTCTTCGGGTCGTCCGTGACGCCTCGGGGCTTTCCTTTCCGGATTCTCCCGTCGTTAGGCGTTCGTGTGAGCCTACGTCTTCTCTTGCATCTCTCGTCGCTGCACAGCCGCTTTCTTCTCTCCCTCATCATCGTCTTTGCGCGGCTCGCTGCCTCTCTCGCGACGAAGACGGACGACCCAACCGTCTCTTTAGATTTTCCACGGTCTTTCGCGCCTTATCCGCTTCCGCTTTATGACCGCGAGCTCGTCTTGCGTCGCGACTCGCGGACACCGTGTACGTCCCGCCGTTTCCTCTTCTCCCTCATCGTCGTAGAGCCCGAAAATCTCACGCGGGCGCGTTTGCGCCACCGGCCCCCTTACGAGTTACGGGCATATGTAAATCAATATATTTGTAAATTATTTTTTTTGTGTTTTTTTCGCGGGGTGACCCGCATTTTTTTATTATTACTTTTTCTTTATCTTTATCCTCGCTTACTTCTCAGTTGATTACAGAACATACACTACTAGATCTATTGTTTAACGCGCTTGTGTTTGTTTTTTTTGCATTACCTTTCGTTTAAATTTAAAATTATGGTACACGTTCGCGGGGCACGGGCCGGCGCCTCGGGAATTCTTCCTTCTCGCGCGGGGTTGTGTGATTTAATTGCGATCGGGGGAAGATCAGGATCCATCCCACCGATCGTTATGTCGCTTTACTGATTGAAATAGCAACCCTCGGCGCACGGCAGGATGCACCGGTCGAAAACAGTCGTCTGTCAATCGTTTCATGACCGCTATTCATCATGAAGGATCTCGACGTGGTAGTGGTGGTAGTGTTTTGTATTGTGGTCGTTGTTGTTTTATTAATTTTTTTTTGTGATGGTGATAGTGAGATGGTGGTAACTAGTAAACGCTGACCTTTCCATCCTTCCGTTTCGCTCTTTCGCGCTCTTTTTCTACCTGTTTCGTGCACCGTTCTCGATATCTCTCGACGCTCGATTAAGGACCGTGAAATTAAATTACGATTCACTCGAAAATCGTTATTGGATGACTCGCGAATTCCAACGAGAATTTGCTCCGCGCTTCGATCGCGCGACACGTGCTAACAGTTTCAGCCTAACTAAGTTCTGTTCATTCGCTCCATTCTCAGACTCGCCGATATTGACTGGCATTCCCTTTGCTAAACAGATTTCCAAATCTATCAAATTTGCATACGAGCTCCCTTCCAGATTTTCTCGAATCTCTTTCATTCTCAATTTTGTGCAGCACGCTCGCATCTTTCGCACCAGAAGCGCTATAAACTTTTGCTATACTATACTTATCATATGTTTCATTATCCGCGATTTTTCTTTGTTATCCGAAAAACAATACGCGATTTTTTTGTCGATGGTAATTTTTCGAAAAATCGATCCCTACGGTGTTAGGTGGGCGTCGAAATGTGCGACGATTGTTTTTTTTTTTTTTATATTAGATGTTTTCCTATCGTAGCTGTACAATCCATCGCAATGCCGTATAGTGTGAGTGTGTCTGTGTGTAAGTGTATCAGTGTATCAGAGTATCAGTGTCGAGAAAAAAAACAAGAATTTCCCGATCGACGATGCCCGAGAGAACAGCGAACGCTTCCGCACGCGATCCTTCCCCGATGGTGTAAAATCCACCCCTTCAGGGTGGTGGCAAGGGCAGGAAGACGAAAGCGATCGCCGATCATCGTGCGGGCACGCGCCGACGACGAACAAAAGCTCTGGTTCGATAAGAAACGATTATCGTTGGTTGCGTGAACGAGGTGTATGCACTCGTCCAGCTTTAGGTATTTACATAGAAACTAACCCTATTTCGCATTATGTACGTTCGTTTAAGTTTACCAGTAAATTCTCAGTTTATGCTTGTGATATCAAGGTGTATTTACATACTACTTAATCCGAGGAAAAAACGCCCTGTAACGCAAAAACTTTAATAATAACGATCAATGAATCGACCCGCGGTTGCGATCGCCGGAACTCGAGGAGACCCGCTTACTCCTTTCTTTCCCGCAAAAGATGAAAATAAATTCAAAGATAATAAATTTCCCGAATTTTCTGAATTTACGATTTGCGAAAAATCGATCCCAGTGATAATGAGAATGTTTTCGAGGAAAGGGCGAATTTTTGCAAAATTTTCCGAAAGGAAACAAGCTGGATGTGTCCGTCGAGTTCCGATCGCGAGACAAGTGCGATTGTTAAATGTAGCTTTGACGATGAATCCTTAGTGATCTTTTCATCTCTTGTCCTAGATGGTCAAAAAGCCTGGCTATCCGACGGCTTCTCGGCGCGTGTCTTTTACGTTCAACGAAGATGACGACGTTAGGTTATTTTCGTAATTGGCGAACAAATGGACATGAAAGATGGGAAGGAGGTATATATATCATGAAAGGGAACATTTTTGTGTTAGGTAATTTCTCATTGTTCGTTTCCCGGAAAATATGATTTCCAAACGTAGCGAGAGAAAAGATTTTGTCGGTTACATTCGTAGGCGAAATTTTATTCGACAAAATTTGGAAAGTCTACATTTTGCAAACGAGGCGAAGAGTGAACTTTCGGATGGAAAGCGAGGATCGAAGGGGCTCGGGGTGATTTTCAAAAATGAGCCGGTCAAAAACGAAAAAAGTCTCGTCGACAGTCTCCGAAAAGAAACAACAACAGTAACGCAGTCGACATTGATCAAAGATGTGAATAAATTCGGCACGCTACCATTCGATTTCGCACTCTATCAGTCCGCGATTGCTAGTTGAAGAAACGAAGAGATCGAATCATGTCGTAGATGAATGCTTATCGAATGGACTTTTCAACACTTTGGCTTTCTTTCTTCATTGCTTTTTTTCAATCGCCTCTCGAAATTTCCGTCGATTTTTACTTTCTTTTGGAAATCGCGTTTTCGTGCTCTGAAAAAATTATTTCCAACGAAACATCAAACGTGATACTCTCCGATGTGTTTTACGGTCAGCGTCTCGTCTTCATCGCGTCTGGTCTCATCGAAAGTGTGGACCGATCCATTACAAGTCAAAGATTCGGAGAGATAAACAGGACGAAAATTTAGTCGGCTTTGGGGATTCGGGTTGATAAGACGTTGTGAAAAAGGGTATTTTTTAGGGAGGCAAGGGGTTGGTTCGAGTCTCTAAAAGTTCGCTCCACGATCAAACCTACGGACTTTTCTTCACACTTTTCCTCTCCCTCGTCATCCTCATCTTCGTATCATCTTTTTCTTTTTGTTCTTTTGTTTTTTTTTGTTTCATCCACCTTCTTTATTTCCTATTCGTCTTCTTCTTATTCTTCTTCATCCTAAGTATTGCGAGAACGTAACGGTATATTGCAAGTAAAAGTTCAAAACGACGCAAGAGTTTTACGCGTTTCAGATTATATTACCCGGAAATAAAAAAATATTTCGCTTATAACGATCACAGGACCTCAGATTACCTGAAGCACGCCATTCTAAAATCTCACTCTCGTCTTCGCATTCGCTCCTCCTTGATGCTCACGAAGCATTCACGATTACTCGATCAGCACATTCGCTCGACGGCGCGCCCGCGCGCCTACGTCGATCCCAAGGTCGTTCATTCGCAAAATCATTCACGTATACGTTCTCTCCCTCTCTCGCGCTCTCTTTCTTTCTCGCTTTCGCACATGCCCTCCTCTACTTCGTTTTCGACCTGTGCTATCGCATTCTCACGTCGACAATGCTTGGGACCACGTAAAACTTACGGGGGCGCGCGCTCCGCATTCACTCGTATTTCCCTTTCGCCTAACTATCCTAGTCTCATAGACCCTATATTCATTATTTATAATATTTATATATATAATATATATAATATTTAGCATTTAGTTTTTTATTTCTCTCTTCTCCGTCGCGTGCTTTGCTCACGAAAAATGCTCGCTCTTTCACGCTTACCGCACCTTCAGTTAAACGTGTAAGTGTGAATGGGTTTCGCCCGTTTTTTTTTGTCTCTGTCATACTCTTCATACTCTGTATGTATATATAATATATATAATATAACTGTTTGTAATAACTATATTTTGTTTGTTCGCTTATGAGCTAATAGTTTTCGTGCTACCGACGAGCACAAGTTGCGCGCATTATATCTTCACCTTAAAAGTGTGCTGCTGATGAGTTTTGTAATATATGTATTGTACATGTGTACATATGTGTAATGTGTGTGTAATGTATTTACGTGTGTATGCTCGTGTGTGTGCGTACGTATCCGTTCCGACGCGTTACGTCCGACGACGCTCTTTTCTCGTGCAGCGCGAAATGTCAACGTCGCTTTGTCGTCGCGCGAAACGTTGATCGCAAGTGAGAGAACGTCCGTACGGATTGCGTCGCGTCTGTCTGTCACACACACACGGGGAAGGGGATTTCGGTACGTATATAATTAACAACCGTACAACGCGACGACACGACACCACTCGCCGGTGGTGGAACGTTCGTCGCGACCGCGCGACGCACACACGTCACGATGAGCCTGCGTATGTGGGGTGTTATTGGTGTGCGATTCGCTCTTTAAGCATTACGGGAGCTTTTTTTACGATTAGGGGGTTTAGGGGGTGGAACCTTTTTAAGCGCGGTTCGGTGGAGATAGACGTATCTATGTATAATATTTATATATAGTTTAGGTTTGTTGAGCCTGGCCAGCACGAGACGGTCGAGGAATCGCCCGTTGGACCCTCGGCACCGTCGCGTACCGCTTGATCGGCTCTTGTACTAAAAGATCATAGTACCTCGGGGGCGCACCCCGGATCGTCCCGAAACGGAACACCCGGGATGACTTACTGTTGTTTTTTTTTTTTAAGCAGCTTCTCGTTAGTTATTATGGCACGTTTCGGAAGTCGAGGCGGTGGTACGGCAGTGGCGACGTGTCCTGAGAATCCTAACGGGACACGAAGACGACGTGGAAACGCCGTCGCGGAGTCCGTTCGACAGATCCTTGGATCCAGGACCGGTGTAGGAACAACGACGCGGAACAACCGCGCGGAAAACGCGCTGAGAATCGCGAGAGACGACCGTCGCCACTGCGATCTGCGACCGCCTCGCGCCGTGCAACGGTTTTGCTATACACGTACGTATTCTCACTCTCCTCCCTTCGTCTAGCGCGGTCCCATCCGGAGAGTTCGTCAACCGAGGGTTGATACCCTCGATCAATTTCCGGTTGAGGTCCGGCCTCATATCGGTTCTATCCGAGGAAGACACCGAAGTACACATTCTTTCTCACGAAGTTCTTGCGTTTGTTTGACGTTTTCTTACTGCTGAGACAGCGAGTGAAATTCTGTTGACCACACTTGGGCGCAGGGGCGAATTACGTTAGCGACGACGATGACGTTTCGTCACGTCGACCGCAACAACGTAATCGCTTTTACGCGTTCTCGGAGTTACCGATCATCTCATCGGCTTTCCTCTTGACACCACGGTCTTCAGGCTGCTGCTGTTGTTGCTGCTGTTGGTGATGACCGATGGAAGACGGGCCCTGCTGTTGTTGCTGCTGATCGTGCAACGGCGTTGAGCGCTCAGTCGACGATTGCGACTGCTGCTGGTTCATGCGCTCGTTCTGCTGCAGGGTCGTCTGATCCGACGCCCAAGGGGTCCACTCGTCTCAGTAGTAACTGAATTTTCATGGTTGCTGATTGCTCTGCTGGTTGACGACGTGCTGAGCCAGAGTGAAACTCAGGGCGCGCGGGTCGCCACCGTGAAGCCTGAGGGCCTGCTCTAATCGCTGCTCCTGCAGCCGTAGCGCTTCTCCTGAAAGGTGTCAAGTGTCGACGTCCCGTTAGAAGACATTCACCGCAATATCGCATCTCGAAAAAGCCTCGAGCTCAGACTTGGACGCGCAATAGGCATGTCCGCCAATCCGTATTGTAATACTTACCGAGATCCGGCGTTAGGGTATCCTGTTGGGACATTTGTTGGTTCGTATGGTGTCCCGGCATGCCGGAGGTGCTACCTCCGTTATGCTGTCCCAAATGATGTCTCACATCGCCACCCACCGCAGAACTTGCGGCAGCTGCCGCCGCTTGAGATACCTGTGTGTAAAAATGTGAAACAAGATTGAAAAGTGGAAAAGGATTAAGAAACGTTTAGCTTATTTTTTTTCAAATTATTTCTTCGTCGAACAAGAAATATAATTTATGCGTTATTCTTTAAATGTTTGTATGTTTATAACATACGTTCCGAATACTCAAAATGATGAGTGTGAATATATTAAATCCATGTATGTTTCTAACTTTGTGACTAAAATAGTCTATACGAAAAATTAGATTGTTTTCTTACCGCGAGTCTCAGGGCAGCTTCGGCTTGCGAACGGAGCAGAGCTTCCGCCTGATGCATCCTCAAAGCCTGCTCCGGTCCGCTCGCTTGCACTCCCTGCTGTTGGGGTCCCGTCGATCCTTGAGTACTACCGCTCATGTCACCGTTATTGCCCATTCTCATAGCCGCTGCCAGCGATGCCATGTCGACCGGTGAGAGATTAGGTGATACGGAATTTTGCAATCCTAACAGAAATATCGCTTTCACATCTCGCTTACCATCGAAAGTGATTTAAAATTTGCCTATAAAGAATATATACCGCGCTTTTCAAATCTTTTTTAAATATGAATAGATCGTAAGGTGTATTTTAATGTACATCTCATTTCGCAATCTTAAATTTCAAGTAGTTCATACGATGTGTTTCAGAGTCTTGGACTATCGCGAGTGAACCACGATCTGCGGAACACGTGTCAAGGAGGGTAGCTCGCAAACGCGTCCCGCGCTTTCATCGTGGGAAGACAGAGAGAGAGGGGCAGGAGAAGGATGACGGTAAGGAATTCCGATATTTGTTTTTCCTATCGTCGTTTCTTCGGCGAGTTTCTCGACAAGTTACGACTCGCAAAGCTCCGCGAAAGAAACTGCGTGCGCGATAAATTTTACTAAATTAACTTGCTGTAATATCACACGAGGTATCGATAATCGTGAATCGCATTTCTGCAATGTAGAAACATCGTTTTCCTCGGCAACAAATGCAGTCACGTCGAACGCTACTTATAAACGCTCGATCGAGTTCTCGTCGAAGACACGAGAAAAGCGGGCAACGCGAATGCAACATCGTGAGCGGAGAAACAACATTGTAAATCAAGTTTTATCGGCAATAATTGGAACGAAGCTATCGGCAATTTCCCCTCTCGTGCAATTTCGCATTGATAAGTGATAACGCAGTCATCGGAGATTCGCGCGTCGCACGCTTGATCGATCTGCTAGATCGGGGCACAACTAGTTCTCGTTAAACATGATTTTATTATATATTATTTATTTATTCTCTCTTACCCGCTGACACGGCGGCCATGACAGCCATACGTTGTTGCTGCGACTGCATCTCATCGTGATATTGCTGTGCCGAACCCGGTTGACTTCCCGTTCGCAGTATCTCGCTGAGCTTGTTGCCGCTCGGCCCCGGCGACGCCATATTGTTGTTGTTGTTATTGTTGTTGTTGTTCAGTAGACCGGTGCCTGCGCAAAAATCTGCTCTCGTCAGTATGTACAGGGCGACGAACAGGCGGGGGGGTTTCACGCACATTTTACTAGCCAAACTAGGTAGCATATGTCATTCCGCGTCGGTATATAAATCGGCACGCTAAAGCGTTAAAAAGGCAACATTCCGAAGTGGAAGTCGCCCGTAATAGCAGACCGTAGTGAGCGCCGTTCACATGAGAGAATTATTACTCAGACCAGAAATTCGTAAATATTTTATTTCGACTCAAGCATATATATTCATATATATTCTAGCTTACGTGTACTACAATAAGTTCACTAATGGTACATCACAACAGAGTTATGTCATTAACGAAATCAGAGAAAAAAAGGTGAATAACGGCGAGGTTACAAACTGTGCTCGAGCAAATGCGACAATATTATATCTATTATATCTAGATACTTGGTGGGCGTTCGTTTGTAAGTAGTAGACGTAGAACAAGTATCGTAGCGTACCAGGTTCACTACCGGCCGACGACAGTCTTCCGTTGCCGCTACTGCTATCCGAATGGGCCGACGGCGACGGGCACATAGGTGGTTGTTGCAAATTTTGCGGTCCTCCGGACTGACTTCCTCCCAACACGCCCAAACCTGCTCCTGTACAGCGTAAAGATGTTGCGTTAGAGCACCGCTCGGTCATCGGCATCGTGTAATGTCGTAACTTTCTAACAACGTGACGATTTCGACGCCGCTCGAAATTTCTTAATATTAATAATTAGAGAAATGTAAACGTCTGTCTGTTATACCTAAACTCGAACTCGCGAGAATCTCCCTTTCCCGCCTCTCGGCGGCCGCGCGGCTCAGCACGTACTGCGCCGCGAACTGATGCTTCGGGTCCATCCTCATGTGCTCCATGTGGCTCAGGAGACCTTAACACCAGAGGAAAACGAACGTGGTCACAGTATAGAAAGACGATCGTATGGTAGCGCGTATACGGACGAATAAGTGTTACTTGGCGTAGACGTACGTTATACTCCACAGAACGAAAATCATAAGTTTTACAGCACAGAATGAAACTGAACTGTATTTACTTTCAACATCGAACCCCGAGCTACCGTCGGGCCCCGATCGGCCCGCCGATTTCGCGTTTACGTGGGCTAAATACTTACCGCTCTCGTGAGTGAAGACGGCTTGGCACACCGAGCACGGCCACATCCTGAGGCTCGTGCTAAGTTGACTGGTCTCAGGATGGCAGGCCAGATGCTTCCTAAGGCTACCCTCGTTGACGTAGTGCTTCCCGCACACTGGGCACGGGTGGTTGGCGGTCCGTCGCTTCGCTAGGTAAACCCCGGCAACGGAGGTTGTGCAGTCAGCGGAGGGAACAATAGGGCGACACAATTTCAAGGTCAATGCCAAGCAGGATAAAGCGTCCCAAGGAACGAAAGCCGCCTCCTCCTCATCCAACTCCTTCACCATCCTCATGTTTTCTCACATCTCTCTTTCTCTCCCTCTCTTTCGCTCTTTTTTTTCCTCCCCCACCTTATTTCTCACGCACTCGCGTGCACGCGCGCGCGTACGTACGCACAGATTCCGGTCGACCTCGAAGGCGAAGGGAGACCTTACGGACGCGGGTAGCCAAGGACCAGGAGAGAGCACTGACCTCGGGCACGCAGAGTACTCGTCGGCCGGCGCCGTCGCCACCGCGCTGCTTAACTCCCTTTCACGAGCAAGGTCGCTGGCCCAAAAAGCCAGGATGCACACAGACGTACTCGCGCGCGTTGCACGAATGCGAACGTACAGAGAGAAAAAAAAAAAAAGAAAACGTCGATAAAAAAGGTTATTTATATCGAAAAACATTCGCTATATATTTGTTACATCGAGTAAAAACGATGAAAAGTTATCACTCGTCTTGTCAATCTTAGTCGATTTTTTATTCCGATCTAAGTCCTTGCGCTCGAAATAACGATAACGTTATATGCTCAACGTGCGCCCGCAATAGGCGCGATCCGTTAGCGTTCACATTTCAAATGCCGACCATGTCGATCACTGTGACAGACCACCGTGTCGGCGCACTCACAATCAAGAATAAAACGCCGATTCCTCGCTTTAAAGTTGAACGAAGAAGCAGAGTAGGTTGACTTTTGTTCTCTGTACGTCCGCGAGTCCGCACACGTATCGCGCACGCATGTGTCAAGGCACGCATAGAGGTCGAACGAGAGACACCCTCGAAGCACCGTGTACATGTATTAGCGAGAAGTACCCAAGTATTAGTCGGCGAGTGTGCCAAATGCTACACGCCTTTCCCGCCCAGGCGAAAACCAGTACGAAGAAGTGAACAAGGACAATGTGTGCGTATCGCCCGCGCCAAAGCAAGTTTTTGGGATGGATGCGAAACGTACTTAAAGGCTAAAGAACGAACCACCCTTCGTGTCTTGACGAGCGGTTGCTCCGCACCTCTTTCTTAGTCTTACTCACGATTAACGTCGCCGCTCTCGTGTCTATGTCGATCTCTCTCTTTCTTTCTCTATCATCGGAACCCTTAAGGGGCTCCTCGCAATCCTGCTTAAGGATTCTGGCGAGAGTTAAATGCGGTTATAGTAGGCAGAGTTAAGTCTTTCGCCCGGAAAGTTAACGTGCGAGCGCGAAATTTGACGTTATGTTCGTTAATTAATCGGTGAGGAACGATACGGTCAAGGTTTTGTTTTCAAGCTCGCTTCATGCAACGATGCACTCCGCTTACGAGACTCCGCGCTCGGATTCCAGTTAATCGATCGGTTATGGTTAACGAAGATTAGTAGGTGCGCGAATGGAGAGAGATGGTAAGCAATCGCGCGTGATGGAAAGGAGAGAGACATAGACGACCGGGCCGAGAGGGCGGTTGATACGCGATTTTTCAATACTTACTGGCAACTCCGGAGGCGTTCGGGTCCTTGTGGGTGTGCTTCATGTGCTCCATCAGCGCCTCACCGCCGAGGAAGAGCTTGTGGCATACTGGACAGCTGGTTGCGTTCGGGCCGCCGATCAGGGCGGCGTGTTGCTGGAACACAACACGCTGTTGCAACTCCTTTTTTGGGGGCCCGGAAGAGGAAGTACCGGAAGCAGGCACACGCGGCGCACCGGTAGTAGAGAGCCGACCCAGAGAATACCACCACAGAGTTGCGAACCAGAAGCGCAGGACAGGCAGGGCACAGAACAGAACGATTGACCAGTGAGAGTTAAGGCACCAATAAACCGCCGCCACCACAGACTACTCCTTTGCACAGGGAATTCATGTCGAGTGTGTCTGGTAGGAACTTTGTGGTATCGCGCCCTGGCTGGGTTTCCAGTCGGTCAAGTGCGATCGAAAAAGAATCGAGATAACGAAACAGCAAAAAAAAAGACGAAATTTTCTCTTTTGAGGCATATATCGCGATATTTTCATTTAATAATGATCCATTTACTACCGCAATTTATTCACTGCTTATCGAACGAGAAACACTTAACCTTTTATATTTTTACTTTGATCTTGAAATATTTTTTTAAATATGTTGCAATTAATTAAAATGAATTAATCTTCAATATTGCTTTAAAAAAGAATTGTATCGTACGTTTTGGCAAATGGCTAGATTGCGGCAAGTGAATCGTCGGCGAAGGTACTTGGAAAGATCATAGGTAGCTCTTGGAATATTACGGGATAGGAGTAAGATGTAAATTTCGACATTATTGGAATTACGTTCGTAATTTCCAACGTATCGCTGTTATGAGGAATACTGTGCCCATGTACGCTTTTTTCAAATACGTTTGTTATTGATTCTAATTTCGTAATCTCGGAATTTCATGATGTAAAAATAGAGATGTAGGAAGAGTCTTGACCGATTAAAAACATTGTTTTTAACGCCAGATCAGAGCACTCGGTTCGGGTGTAGGAACGTGGAGAATCAATGTTCGGGGAACTTGAAGCAAAGCCTAGACAGACAAATATGTGGAAGCGTGGGGTCCGGAGAACGATCGGAGCGGATTAATCCTTAACCGCGCGATCAGGGATTTCATCGGTTAATGCTGCTGGCATCGACCTCGTGTATGCATGTATGAAACCTAAAGGCCGATGCCAGACGTTGCGTTGCGAAAACAAAGCGAGCACTTTCATCGACCTTGGACCTCCGATCGACCCCGTGCGACCTCACCCATGAACGGGAATGCGAAGCATGGAATGACTAGCTTGTACCATACATCAGTTTTAACTACCATGGTCGCTGTTAGCACACATCTTCGGCTCGCATCTGCGCATTCCTTTCTCTTCTTTTCTCTGCTTTGCGCATTTTAACGTTAAACAAGATCTATCGTATGGTTTATCTTTACCGAACTTGCTGTGCTACCAACGGCCATATTAAAATCAGGATTAAAATGAAATCATAAATGAAATTCGACGTCCTTAGTGCCAGATAGAATGACTTTTTTCTCCCTTCATTCTCTGACGCGTCACGCGGTAAGGAACCGATTCGCACCGATTGCATTATCCTCGTGTCATTTTTTTTGTCCTCTCTGTTGCGTCCCCCCTTTTATCGTAGTCCGTCTCTCTTCTTTCTTTTCCTCTTTTTCTATCCGAACACGCGAAGGTTGCTTGCACGCATACAAGGCGGTAGGTGTATACACGCGCTCGAGGAAAAACATGGCGGCGGCCGTACCTCGCTCGAAAGAGTGCTTAAAACGGCAGTAAGAGAAGAAGAAAAAGAAAAAGGCGCGAAAGAAGGAGAAGGTTGTGAACGGGCAGGAACGGGCTAAAACGAGACCGGACGGCAATGACCCCAAAGAGTTTCGGGGTCCCCCATTCCTCTCTTCCTTCCTGTTCTTGCTTCTCCGATTCGCAACTTCTCCTTCTTCTTTTCCCCATACTTTTTCGCCTCTCTTCCCTCCCACATACCTCGCCCCGAATCTGTCTCCGTCTTTCTTTTTATTCCTGACCTGGGACAATCGCGAACGCGTTGAGGCAACGGACACGGAGCGGGACAAGGCTAAAACAAGTTCTGACGGCAATGACTTCGAAATTTTTTTAGACTTCGCCGCCTTTTTCTCACGCGCATCTTCTATCTCTTCTCTACTATTGTCCTGTTCTCTATGATTTTCCGCTTTTCGCATCTTAAACGCGGCGATTTATTTTTGCGCACTCGCCTGTATAGACTTTTTCTCCTTGTGTCGGGAGGGAAAGAGAGATGTGTATCTTCTTTATAAGTACATACACGCTCATCTAAAGCCTCTTCGTACTTCCTCCTTTCCTCGACATTTTTAACGATGTGTCAGATGCCGGCGCAATCCTGATTTTCTGCAATCCCGACTCTTCCCGCTCGTAAACAAGCGAGACGGCATGCCACGCTAGAAAAGCTAAAGAGCAGGAGGGAAAGGATACCAATCGGACGATAATCGCTTCGTCGCATAGTCGCATTTATTTTCGGTTTTCTCCTTCCGGTTTTCCTCCCGGCTCGGTTTCATCGTTCGCGCGTACGCGCTTGTTCTCGCGCGTGTTTCTTCTCGCTTGGCTCGGCTCCACTCTTGTCCCACGATAAACTCGAGAGTGGGTGGCCGACCGCCGGCATACTTATGCCTTCTATTTCCTTTTTTATCCCGAACCTGGGGCAGCCGCGAGCACGTTGAGAAGACGGCGACGAGGACGGCATCGCTGGCCGTGCCGCCGTCACCGCCACCGCCACCGCCGCCGCTGCATGTAAGTTATTCTCGGAGGGAGGCTGCGGTCCCTAGGTTCGACGCCCCGACCTGGCCCAACTGGAAAAAACCGGTTTCTTCGTCGCGCTCTTCCTTTTTTGCCTGCATCCTCGCTTTTTGCGCCGCGAGTGCCTCGACTTCTCTGACGCTCTTTCCCTTCTTCTCCATCCCGTTCGCCACGGTCGCTCCCCTTCTCTTTCTCTTTCTCTTTCTCTTTCCCTATCTTTCCCGCTCTCCTTTCTCTCTCTTCCTCTTTCTTTTCTCTCTCTCTCTCTCTCTCTCTCTCTCTCTCTCTCGTTCCTCCAATTTATTCTCTCGACTCGAGAGAGTGGACGCGGCGTGGGCGAATCCCCGAGGGACTTTATGATCCGCCGTGACCAGATTCATCTCTCTCGCGAGGCTATACGCGCGGTGTACTCGCTGCACGCCGTTCTTGCTACTATTCCCAATTCCGTACTTCCTGGTCCCTGGTAAGAGGCTCTACATATATCTGCCAGAGCCGCCGGTTTTCTGTATTGCCCCGGGATCATCGCTTCGTCAAAAATACGGAGATTCTACCGCGATAGGTTCTGCGTGCACTCTTTGTTTATACCTCAAAACATTTTGATTATATCGAAATGCGAGATAAATGTGGAAAGGAGAAACTTTAATTTGATCATTTTTGTTGAGGGTTGAAAGCGTTCGTGTGCATCGAAATTACTCGTAAATTTGCAAATAATCTTATTTTCGTTTGTTGAATAAATTTTCAGTGGCGCTAATCAATATCAGAAATAATCAATAATTGCTGAATGATAACGGGAGGGAATACAATGGTTGGCAAAGCGACGTCTGTGTCTGATATTTTTAATCGCACTGTAAATAAATTGGTATTTGATTTAACCGTGATTAAGTATTTGATGGTTTTCCGATTAAGCGGCGGTAATTATAAATTTTATCGGATCCTTTGTTCATTGAGCGCATCTGATCACATTATTGGTCGACTGCTCGGCCGACACGATCACGCTTACTCCCTCGGATTTTTTCGCACCCTATCGCCGATTGGTTCCTCGATTTTTCCAGCGATTCCGGTCGTAGATTATCCGTTCCTCGAGGCCTGACGCGGGCCCGGGTCAGGGAGTGGCGTAAAAAGGAAGTGGGTGTGAGCACACGCGTAGCGGTGCGTGACGTCGGCCGCGATGTGGCCATTTTGTGTTCATAGAGACGGGACCATCTTTGATCGAGGGCCGAGATCTCGTTAGCAGAACGATTCTATTAGAACAAATCAAGACGAGAGATTTTTTTCATGCTTGTGCGTACAATCAGTACGATATCATCCGTGATTTGCGACGTTTAAATGTATACAACGCCCTACGGTAACCATAGCCACCAGCGTATTCTAAAGATTGCAATTAAATTGAAAAAACTTAATATGAAGATTTGAAATTGTTATAAATAATTAAAACTGGCCAATAGTATCGCGCAAAGTTTGCGCGTTCAAGTCTATGTTTACACGCAATTGATTTGTTATTAATTTTAATATAATTTTATTGCTCAGCTGTTTATTTCTTTTTAGCTTTTTATGCAGATGTGTCCGTGCTATAGCAATCAGGTGATAACAAGCACATTTTAATAGTTACATGTTATTTAAGTTTCTTTTTTAATAAAAATTTGAAGAATTTATTAATTTTTCCACTTGAAAACAATTATTAAATTTAATATTAAATCTGAATTTGAAAAATGTAATTTATCTTCGTTTTATGACCGGAAAATAGGAATGTTTAATTTATTATTATTATTCTGTGACTAAATTTTTACGTTAAGAGAAAAGCGGAATTAAACAATTTTAATAATTCAAGAAAAAATGAGTACATTCTCCGCGAGCAATTTAATTTTATTTTCTTGATGTTTTAAAATTGTAACTCATGGTTCATTAAAATCACAGAATTTCATTCTCCTAGAAACATGATGGTTTTCGGTAAAAGGTAATAATAATAAATTTATATAAGTATTTTTCGATCGAAATTTTATTCTTTAAAATGTTAACTTTAATAACAGTTTATAAGGCGACGTCTACTTATCGAAACAGATATTTCGCGCAATCAATTCTTTCAAAGTAGATATCGAATGAGAATCGAGATAGGAATTATCACTGTCGTTGTAATATTTACAGTGACACAATTATATCTTCGAACCGTTGCTCGAAGTTGAATATATTTTACATCGCAGTTGAAATTTTTCATCTACTTATTATTTTTTGAATTGAGAGCTCGGAATCGGGCGATTCAACGTGAATATGTATCGTTTATTAATAATTGACTTGCAAAAGATAGTATATGTATACTTGTATTTCGTAGTGATAATAATTTGTGTGGCACGCGACTTACGCTTACTTTTTACAGCATACTGTTCTGTATACGCGACTGCACGACTTTGTTTACGTTCGCGCGGCGAGACGGCAAGCCGGCAGGTAACGGCGCGAGCCACTCGATATGTATTATTTCTCGAGACGCCATCGCGACAAGTACTAGGAGTACTAGGAGTAAACGCGATCATTCCTTATGAATAGTTATCAGTAATATTATCATAATTAATCGTGTCGCGTTGTACGATACGCGAGTAAAGTTGTTAGCGATTTTTCCGTCGTTAATTAGGTATGAACGATTCAAAGTAATATCGACTCAAAGAATAAATTAAATTAAGTCAATCAGTATTGCGATGTATTTAATTAGCCGTAGTTAAACCTGCATTTTAATATTTTTCAATAAAGTAACATAACTTCGTTCGTACGTCGATAAATCTATTAAAATCTTTATCTGCGTTAAAAATTCTTCCATCGCGATAATTGACACGAAATGTCGAGCAAATCGTAGCTTTGCACGATCACGCTTTTCCCGTATTATTTTTTCGTAACAATGATACGAAAACTAATTTACAGTATCGCATGGCATAAAGTGCTGCGCGATCGTTGTATTGTGGTAATTAGTGCGCGGGCGATCATAATTAGCCGTGTTTTCGCAAGTGTGTAGTGTGAGTGCCATGAAGAAATCTAAGAGGAGGTCCGCCGACGACGGCGGAGTAATCTTTGGATAAGTTTATTATTTTATGCTTGAAATAATTGTTCATAATTATACATATTCTATGTAACCATTATTTTTTGAAATATTAATTATTTTAAATATTATAATTTGGATACACTTTTATCGTGCACCTCATCGTAATCTGCGATGTATAGCTTACAATTCCGCTGTTGCGCATCGTATCGATGAGTATTTTACATACCATAGATTTGAAGTAATGGATCTATGTAGATACATGTTCGTATCGGAATCTTTAAGATTTCAAATAAATGTAACATCTCCTAGATCCATTGCTTTAAAATGGATAGGCTAAGATGGATTTGTGCAATATTTAATCTTGGATTTTATGCAATTACTTGTCGATCGACAAATTCACCAAGCTCGTTATATCGATCATCTATTGGTATCTTATTAATGAAATGCACATCAATTGCTTGAAATTTTTATATGAAAAACTCACAAGAGAATATAAATAAGAAATTATAAAAAATATTTTACAAGTAGAATCGGCTTGATAAAATGTGATAAATAATGATAATAATTTTCGTAAAAGAGAAATTGTTTCTAAATCTACTAAAGATATTATTTTTACTTTGCCAAGCACTCTGTAGCAAAAGAACATTATGAGAATATAATATATTATAATATTATTGTATTATAATTAAATTCTTTTTTGGTAGAGGAATTATTTTATTCTTTCTCTTTTTTCTTTTTCTATTGGGAAAAAAAAATTATAGAATTTAAAATGTGCGTTTGAACCATCTATATTTTTCCAAGATTAAATAATGTATATATTGCAAAAGAAATCAATACTCAGAAATGTTTTAAATATGTATAAGTCATAAGCATGAGTAAAACAATTTATATTCAATATTCAATTAATATAGCATATTTCAATTAATTCATTTAATAAAAAATATG
Source organism: Temnothorax longispinosus (assembly GCF_030848805.1). NCBI lineage: Eukaryota > Metazoa > Arthropoda > Insecta > Hymenoptera > Formicidae > Temnothorax > Temnothorax longispinosus. Next base: position 11,525,949 of record NC_092369.1, read on the forward strand.
CTATTGATTATATATATTAATTTTTATTATGCACTAAGTTTATTCTAATTTTTTATAGTTTCTTCGTACTTATTGCCAGTTTGAAATATCATTTTTAATATCACAATATAATTACGGATCTGAGCGCGAAAAATTGACGAAATACTATTGGCCAACTATCGATCACTTATAATTCGAAATTTATTACGATCTCGACATTTTCACGTTAGGATTTTTAACTGTGATTATAATCTTCGGAATACGCTATTAATATGTAGCACGATATAACACCCCTGTATATACGATAGAATTATATTCCTTCTTCTGTTCTGATTTTTTTTAACGGTTTTACGAATTACAATTTATAAAAGCGCATTTTTTAAATGCGGCCAATAATCAACAACGTGCGGGCTCCACTCTTTTCCTCGGGCGGCGATAAAATCCGAAGGCCGTTTTGCGCGCGGTGCGCAATTCTTTTCTCCCGCCCTCCCGTCGTTCCTTCTTTCCTTCTTTTTTTTCTTTGCCGCCGCCGTCTTTCCTTGGCTTTTTTAGCAGTGACGAGGCCGCGAGACTCGGCGGCAGACAACCTTCGGTACGATACTCGGGCTGTTCGTTCGGCTCCAGCGCGGCTCGCGGAATCCGCTAAGAGATATTCACCGGCTTGCTCATCTCCTCCTTCTCTTTCGTCCGAAAGAAAGAGCACGCTCCCTCGCTTCGGCTCGCTCGCTCGCTCGCGCGAACGTTATTTTCTCGAGACGAGAACGCTTTGTCTCCCGATAAGGAAGGCACCAGAAATTCTTGATTCCCTTTCTCCGTTCGCGTCTGACTCATAGCTGCTTTCGGAGCTTTCGGTCGAATGATGAGAAGAACACAAACAACGCAAAAGTCCAAAGGATGTATAAAAGACATCGAAAGTATCTCTGAGAGCTTCTAGATTTTTGTTTTGCTCAAGAACAATTTTCTCGTGATAATATCATGCTCAGAGATATTAAATAGTTATATGATTTTTCATCCCCTTCGTGGTCGTTTCGTTCTTGGACCCGAAAAAATATATAAAAAACGTGCGATCGATAGGAATTAATATGCATCGCTAGTCACCCCGCGACTCGTTCTTCATCGCCATCCCGTGTTATTAATCCACTTCCAAGAGTCGCGCGCTGATAATTCGCGCGTAACACACGTACGTGAATCAGTCATTGACGAACGACGTGAGGCGAGAATGAGGGAGAAAAAAAGCGAATCTACCTAACGCGACGAGGGTTGACGACGGAGCACCCTCCGTGTTGTGCCAATAGGAGGCTCGGGTCGACCCCGAACGCGTTCGACTAGGCGAGCGGAAAAAAAGGAGCGCGTAGGGGCGTCGGTACAATGGGGGTACAAATCCCACCCTATCGAGAACGCCACGGGAATGATTTCATTAGTGTCCGCGCTGGTGATCGAACACGGAGAGAAAAAAAATAGAGACGGAAAGAGTCATGGAGGCGGGGTCGAAAAAATTAATGCCTCGGAGTGTGAGAAAGAAGGAAAGCTCGAAGCGCGTGATCGGAAAATGGATTCGCGAATATGAAAATTACACGAAGCTTACCCGAAGTAGTAGTCGTAAAAATAATCGAAGTTAATGTGAAAATGGCGATAAGTGCGGAGATATTATCCTAAAATATTTTATAGTGATGTTTTTTTTGTTATACGTGAAAGAAACTAAAATAAATGCGAAAGTTGCTGCGGGGAAAAAGACTGAACGAAAAAATCGCGAGTACAAAATCTCGTAAGAGCGAGCCGATTTTCGAGGGGTTTTGCCGCGAAAGACCGTCCCACTTTTCTATTTTAATGCCGCAAAAGAGACAAAGAGTGAAAAGTCCTTCTGGAGATTCGCCAGCCAGTGATGTTTACCGACGAAAAAGAGAAAGAGAGAGAGAGAGAGAGGCTGTACTGGGAATCTGAGAGGGGAGAGGTATTCGGAGAGGAGTGTGGAGCGAACCTTGCTTAATTAGAAGAGCGTTCCGAAATTAAGAAGCGGCAATTAGCCGCGATCGACAGGCGAAAGCGTTTGTGTTGCGCTCTTCGGTGATACATCATCGTACATCTCCATGACTGTTGCTATTATGACTGTCGCGACATGAGACATTAATGAATTGCATATTCATGACGTAGGAAAAAAAAGGAACAAGAGCCGCACTATAATCATTTCACAGTCTTTGCGTCGCGAGATCAATCAGGCAGCGATACTCTGTCTGCATTCAGCAATATACAATTTCACATGACGCGCCGTTAATTAAATAGGTAACGTGTATCAGACGCATGAAAAATGCGAAAGCGCCGTCATAATTTCGCGCCATAACGCTATCATAATTTCGCGTATTTCGAGAAAACTGCGTAACAGGCGAGGATGTGCATATGTGTAAATAGTGTGTTTGTGTTTGTATGTGTGTGTGTGTGCGTTAGTGTTTCGCGCGAATGGATCATTATAATGAAAATCGGAAACCACAATTTTACAGGTGTGACGAGTGAACATGTAAACGCGTCGTGAAACGAGTTGAAATTACAGCCGAAAGGAATTCCCATAGGCTTTCCCACATATTGACCCGATCGTTTTACCTTTAATCGTTGCCATGGGTACTTCGAACACTGCGACAAAGAGACCAGCATGAAATGGAGATCAATTTGAATTAATGTGATACCATTAAATCGTCAGTCATAGGTTTAGATTTTCAGGAGTGTTCATACCGATCGTGTACGCTCTCGCGGAAGAAGTTAAAAAAAAAAAACATCGCGTAAATACCGCGAGCACGGTAATTAATTAGCGCCCCGTGTTGGCGAAAATACGGCGCGATAAGCGGATAAAACCACCTCCATCCCACGCGCAAACAGATTTACATTTATCGCAGGCACATCAATCCGAACGCGGCCAACGAGGATCGCACGTGTAAAAAAAATCTAGCGTTAAATGTGATACAACCACCGCGCGGTTTTTAGCACAGCAAAGGGAGAGGGATAAATCTCCGTGGCGAGAGAAAATAAATCTAATGGTTAACGAGTTTTTACCGAGCCGCGCGCCGGGGCAATTAAGAAGAGGGGGGTGGAGGAGGGTCCGGAGAACGGAGGGATGACAGGAAGGCCCCGGAGGTGAGTCGGAAGAAGGTCGGAAGATACGCGAGGAAGGTCCGCGAGAGGCGGTAGAAAAGGGGGTTGTATCGTGTTGCACGACATTCAACCCTTGTACCGCTAAACTACGGATAAATACGGAAGGCTGCGCGCCATGTGAAAGTGGCTAAGAGCCACGAGAAGGAGAAAGAGGGCGAGAAGAGATCAGGGCTGGCCAAAAATTCGCGAGTCTCTCGGTAAAATATTCGTAATTTCGCGTTCTCATTTACGGTCAAATTCGCGTGCCGTCCAGATAAGGAAATAAAAGTCTCGCGACGAAGATAAAAGAGAGAGAGAGATAGGGAGAGAAAGCTCGTACTCGCACGGACACAATGTATTACGAGATTGGGAGATTTTATATCTTGATGACAAGCGAGAAGAAATTTCGACGTGGGGATGAACTCTCTCGTGGTTCGGCGACGCGAAATTTAGGAGCGTGGCCGTATTAACCGGAGACATATCGCGGCAGTGTATCGTTGCGATGATCCGCCCCTGTTCCGAGCCGAGCGGGAAGAGGGTAACAGTTAATAGGATACACCGAGAGAGAAGAGAAGAGAAGGACGAGGAGATGGAAAGGGGGAGGAGAGGGATGTGTAGGTACCATAGACGAGTTTCTATGCCCGGGCTACCGATCGTTCTCTATAATACATTTACGCTCCAGCCTATTATAATATTGTACTCTGAGTGTATTGTCTTTCTTAGCGGGATAATGTTTCGCCGACACGCCAGGCCTCGACCTGGAGCGTAACTCTTTCATTTCCCCTCACTCTCCACCGTACTTCCGTGAGCCGTTCCTCTTTCTTCGTTGTCTCGCTCTTTCTCTCTCTCTCTCTCTCTCTCTCTCTCTCTCTCTCTCTCTCTCTCTCTCTCTCTGCGTCTCGAGCTATCTCGTGTTCCGGTTGCTTTTCCTCTTTCTCTGTTTCTCTTGCTGTTTTTTTTTAAACAACGATCCATTAGCTATCGGGGTAGCAGCCGGCGCGAAGGAGACGGGCGGCTAGGCGGTTTGAAATAGCGAAAACAATTTCAAGAAATCTGCCCCGGCGAAAATTCGATTAGCCGCGGAAGATGGGCTCGAGCTCTCCATTTGTTTCGTTTCGTTTCGTTTTATTTCCAGCAGGCGTACTCTGTTTCTGTCGCGCGCTCGCGCTCGCGCCGGCGGCTTTTAATTACTTCGCCGCTGCGCTCTCGCCGTAAGATCTTCTCTCCCTTCTTCCCGTTCTTCTGCATCTTCTCCATTTCTTCTCGCTGCTTCCCGTGGTTTTTCTTCCTCCTTTAACGCGAGCTACGTGCATCCTGATGTTTTTGCCGATAAACCTGGACAACGCCGCCGTTCTCGCGGCTTGATACGTTGCTGCATATTTCGTATTAGTATTTAATCTGACACATTGATCTCGCGCGCATAAGCCAGCTATTCAGGAATAGTTTCGCACAGGGCGAGCCCTACCATTGGAAAATCTCATCAAGGCCGTCCGTTATATATAAAAAACGAAGGGTCAAATAACTCGACTGCAAAAAATATTCTCATTAGTGCGAGGATTATCGCACGGCGCGTAAAAAACCGGTGGCGGTAATAGGGTCGTCATTATGCGTCAGTTCATTCTTTCGTAACTGCGCATTTTTAGGAGGAAGAAAAAAAATTGGTGGGCTTGTAAGGCGGGGGCCGTCGACATGATTTCACGGGTGATTTATCGGGGTCGTGCGGGGGACGGTAACGGGATAATCTGTAGGCTTTAGCCGTGGATTAGGTTTCAATTAGAGCGGCCCGATGAGCCGGGCGTTAAAAGAACGATATTTATTGCCGGGGCGTCCGACGTGTGAACGGATTAAGCTCGCGTAAGCCTGGACGCGCCGCACCTGATTCCGCGATTCGCGAAAATCGAACGTCTCGAAATATGACGATGATCTACATTTTGCATATTTGATTATCTAGTATTTAATTCCCGGCCTTCATGAAAAAAATAATAAAATGTCATGTTTCACGGTTAAGGCAAACGCATTAGTAGAAATGTTGTTTTACGAATTGTTATGTAACGTAATCAGCATAAATTAGAAAAAGTTTGAACGTCTTTTCTCGCGGCGAAGAGAAAGGAGGAAGAGAAGAAGGAGATGAAGGAGAGGAACGAAAGAAAGGGATAAGAGCGCCTTACGTACAAGCCGACAGATGCCTTCCCACGTTTTTTCGTTGAGACATGTGCCCGGCGCGGAAGGCGAAAGGGTTGAGAAATTCAGTTGCCGGCTGGGTGGGGCGGCGGCGGCAAAAAACTGCCCCACGATACAAGATTCCGCCGGTAATCGCTGCGAGCCGCGATTCCACGCGAGCGAGGGGTGAATTCGATTAACGGGCACGGGGGTCATGGTCTTTTTCTCAGATCAGACCGTGTTTTTTTTTTATATAAACCTCTGTCCCTCTAATACCGGTCGGTGTCACGCACCCTTGGCCACCGTGAAGCTCGTGCGTGTGTAAACAACGATTGTTCATTCACGGCGATTTGTATGAGAAAATCCTTCGGTCTATCGCTTGTAATGCAGCAACGTGTCAAAGAGCTTCTCGCCCGTCGTGACATCTTTGTTGGTCGAATTTCTGTCGAGGGCGTTAATTATTCGCCGTGATCGGTTTCTTCAAGTACTGTCCTGTCATCTCTGTTAGAGGATCGCTGTAATTTCTATGAATTCAAGCGACAATCTTTATTCGATTTTCTCAAATCGATTGATCGTGTAACGTCGATTCTGTGATGATAAGCGCCGTATGAGAATTCAGAGGCAAAAGCAAGCCCAAGCACCCCGCGAAGGATCCCAGAGGAATTATCCAAAGCTCTCGATATATGGTTACTTTGATAGAATAAATATACGCTATCTACAAAAGGGAGAGACTAAGAATTGATGGCGCGATTATTTAGGTTGGGACGTGCTTGGATTTGAATTTTCTATTCGCAAAGCTTGATGTTTGCCGGTATGCACTTAAGCCCGACACGTCCGCCGCATCTCCAACGACGACGATGACGACGACGACGACGACTGTTTTAACTTGCTTGAGACTTGCATCGATTATATAGGGAGCTCTCGAAACGGAACAAAGGAAACGGCGGACAAAGAGCGTTTAAACGGGAATCTATCTGTACAAGTATCGAGGCAAGCGTGAACCCACCACCACCATATGCGTGCGTGTACGAATAACGAGAACGTGTCACGTGAGAAAGAGTTAATATAAGATTTCGGTCGTTAGAGGCGATTATAGCGAAAGTATATTTACGCGCGATCACACCGAAATCGATCCGATTCTTCTTCTTTTTTCATTTCCCCTTCGGTTAATTACCGGCACCGCGTATCAGCGAATTTGCGAGTTGGACGTCGGATTTGGTACATACATGACTGACCTTCGACGTGTGGGTACGGAGGCTGGACTCCGTGGCGAAACCCTTGCCGCAGATGTTGCAGTGGAACGGCCGGTTCTTCGCCCGCTCCACCTGAGCGTCGTGATTCCTCAGGTGTTGCTGCAAATTCGACAGTTGGATGAAGGCCCGCCCGCAGTCCGGTAAATGGCACTTGTACGGTCGTTCACCTGCGATCAGATACCGTAAGGCGTATTAGAATTTCGTGCGGCTGTGCACGAGCGTACGTAAATTGTGTTACGGTGGAACACGTAACGGCCCCGTACACGCTCGATCGGGAAATTCGCACCGGTCATGCCACGTGATTTTCCTACACCTAGAGATCGTTCGAAATTCCAAATTTTATCTTCCATCGAAAGATGAATAAGTGTATTGGCATATCCATAAATCTTTCTACCATCAACTGTCGCGCATGACAATTTTTAATAATGAATGACAATATTTACTGCAAATTATTGAAAACTTTCAAGTTTTATTTTTAAAAATAAATTTTCATATTTCGATGGATTATCGTATTTGTATCTATTTATAATAGTCACGGTGCTTTCCTATTATTCGTAATCATGCGTAAAGTATTCATGTTCCGTAAGCCGTTTATACCGTTTACTTTTGATTGGTGTGTAAGAGTAGGTATCATCCGTTTAACGTATCACACATTCAATATTAACTTTGTCCTCGCGGTCTGGCGCGACGAAGATTGATGAAGAGATTGAAACGTCATTAATGACTCGTTTGTCAGCTCGCCAAGTATGTCTCTCACTCCTCGGCTCGCTCTTAAAAGGTAGAAGCTATGTGGAAAAACGCGCTTAGGAAGTGAATTGGCTGGTCAGTGACTCTCGGCTTTTTTTCCCCGCCGCTTTTTTTACGGGCATGCAACAGGTTTCTACATCTACATCGAAGAGTAGGTGGGAAGAAAAATACCGCATTTTTCTCCGTACCACGGGCAGAAAGGCGCGGACAGCGCCGACTACTGCGCAAATTGGAGGTGGCTAACGCGTAAATATTTTCCATGCAAATGCGCGATGTTATTTATTGCACGGTCTCAGGAAAATTTCTGTTTGCTTCAAAATACGAATATTTAAGCGCCCCGCCCGTGTAATAATGATAAAATAACGTAGCCTCTCGATCGTTTAATCGCCTCGATCGATCAGCATTCGAGAGGCAGAATGCCTTCAGCTGCCGCTGCGTTTTTATTGCGTTTTTTTTCTTCTCTCCACGGCTCCGCCGTTCGTCTCGAGTGGACTCGATTCTAATTCCCACAAGCGATTGGCTCAATTTAACTTTTATTAATATCGACATTCTTCCCCAATCCTTTTTACCCCGGGCACTTGTTCCTTCTGCTCTCTCGTTCTACCTCTTTACTTCTCTCTTTTTTCTCTCTCGCCTACCTCTTCCTCTTACTCTCAGTCGTTCCACAGGATTCATCTTTTATTCAATCGCGTGATTCATCGGAGAATTTCATCGTCTTCGATTTAATAAAAATAACTCTAGCGAGCAAAATTAGATTCTGCAATCTTTTATCGCGTGCTGGCATTTGAAACTTCCGAGCGCAAAAACAAAACGCGATTAAAGGTCAATCCAGACAAACTTGCATAGGTGCATAAGCATATGCATAAAGAAATGGATTGGTCTATTTCCTTATGCACATGCTATATGGACCAATCAATTTTTTTATGCTTATGTTTATGCGCTATGCAAGTTTGTCTGAATAGACCTTTACGAAATGCATTTTTAAGCGTACATTTTTTTTCGCTGCGATAGATAATGAAAGCCTCCTTGTGTACGATAAACGATAAAAGTAGTAGGATTTTAGAATGATGGTATGGCACACTGTGCACTGGCAAGTCTGTTATTAAAGGAAGCGATTTCCTGGAGAAAACGAGCAAGCTGATCGTTCCTATTTACTTCCCACCTGAAATGAGTGTAGTGAAGGAAAGACACTTTTGTATAGGTGTTTTCACACGAGGTGGAAGGCGTGCTGCATTTGTGTTAACTTATTTATGATAAGAATCCACTTCCGCGTATAAGTACATTTTGTATTCATGCAAATTTTGTTCTATGCTTCGCTAGAATACACGATGCGAATAAATTAATGATCACTTATCATTCCCAAATAATTAATTAAAATATACGATTTGAAGCATTTGTGTATACCTACATAAGAAACCGCTGGACTTCCGATGTCACCGATGTTACAAGCCGGTGTATTAATACGTTTTTAATTACCACAGGAAACATACGGTCTCGGCGGTCTCGGCTTTTTCACGAGTGACTAAGTCTTTTTTTTACGTTACACGGACATGTCGAAACAAAGTATTCTTTTACGTGGCGAAAATATTTAATTATGCAACAAGGATGGTCTTGTTCAAGAAGAAAAAAAAGAACGTTAGAAAAGGCGCTATTGGAATTTTTATGAAGGGACACTTGGTTTTTCCCTCCTCCGCCCGAGACCGTATGTTTTCTGTCGCGCTACAATTAAAAACGTATTAATATACCGGTTATAACAATAGCGGTATCGGGGGGAAGCCTAGTGGTTTCTTATTGTCGGCGCTTAATTGCGGGTTGAAACATTTATTTGTAGAATGATGAGCTCGCCCACGTGTACGCTCGCACATACGTAATATTCGTCTTTTTTGTGCGCTTGACGTTACCGGAAGCAGCGACGGTAGAAACAAACGCGCCGAGAAGGGTTACAAAGTGAGCACACCTCTCTCTTTCTCCCGTTCATAAAAGGGAAATAATGATATAGAACGCACGGCCGGTCATTCGTTTCCACGAAAACAGTCAGTTTTCCCGCACTATTATGCGATAAACGTTGCGCTGACGCCGAGCACGATAATAAAAAATAAAAAAAAATAAAAATAAAAGGACATTGCGGTAATACACATACATAGCATTGGTATTTCAAGCGTGCAATTGGCATTCATTTTTTTCTACCTCGTTTATCATTTAATCGACCGTGTCATTAACTATAAAGGTGTTAATCCGTAAATGCGCAATAACATGTGATTTATACAATGATCTCTCGTTAATGAATTTTTGTTAATTATTAAGTTTTCGCTAATTTGCTAAATAAAAGCGACAACACGATTGATGATTAGTGACGTATTCCGAAAGATAGATGAGTCTTTCGGTATAGCTTCCGCGAGTCGGAAGCAACGCGTTTTTTAAAAATAATTAAATAATTCCTCATTTTAATATAATAGCTTGCCATCTTGTAATAATTCGCGTGGTCTCGCGCGGATCTACGAAGAGTTATGATTAAATTTAAAATCTCGCGTGCGAAACGAAAGGACAAGAGATGGAACAACGTGCGGGGAGAGGGAAGAGGGATCGCTCGAGGTTGCCTTGTCGAAGGGTCTAGCCCCAACTCTTTGAAACCCCTTTTGTCGACTGCAGGAATTACGAATTATAAAGAACTTTTGATGAATCGGTGCACTTCGGCAAGTATTCATTCCGACATTCGATATTGAACTTCTCTCTCAAATTTTATAAACCCTAACCTCATACGCAATGGAACAAAGACGTTACAATAATACTACATAACGGTTATTGATTATACGAAAAGCTATAATTTTTTACTAATAAGAGTACAATACAAGTTACAATCTGAAAAACGATTAATCACACATTTTTTTCTTAATATCTCGCGCTTTAACATTTCGAAATATTGTCTGGCTTGGACAACCATAGGTAAAATATAATATTTGTTGCCACGTTGCATTTGGGCGAGCCATAAATTCTATCCGTCATTTCGGGGCCCGGACAATTTCAATTTTATTTCATTAAAAATCGTGATCATTGTTGCACGAACGAATTTATCGCGCCAGACATTCTACACGAATTTCAACATTTAATTTTGACGTACGGTTACTACCCTTGAGCTCACTCTCCCTCCCTTTCTCTCTATTCGCTCGGTTTGCCTGCCTCTCTTTTTTCTCTCTCTGCCAACACCCTCCAATCCTCTCTCGCTCTCTCTCTCCCTCTCCCTCTTTTCTCTCATACCGTCGCTCTACCTCTAGCGTTGGCGCAAATCATTTTCGGAATATCAAACACCTCTGACAGAACGTCCAATGATTTCCCACCCCGTTCGCCCTTTCGCCGCATAGCGACCCTTTGACGCCGGCCGCGCCTGCGACTCTTTTCGCGAGATCTCGCGCGTTCGTCGGCCACCGCCGGCCGTTTACGACATTTCCAGTGCATTTTTTTCCGCGGCGCCGATACATCTCGCCGCACCACTCGTCAAAATCACCGGGCACGCGAAAGTAGGTAGAAAGCCCGACAAAAGCTCGCACGTGGTTGGACGTGTGAGCACGAAAGAGCCCGTGGAATCGCCACCTCCCTCCTTCCCACCTTTCCACCACCTCGGTCTGACCGCTGGTGTGTGCTGATCGTCCCGCACACCCGTGCGCCCCGGGTCTCGTACCGGGTGAATGTTATATGCCGGGTGGATAGCCACCCACCCCCTCGCGCTCGGCCACCCCCTTAGCAGCCGGCGGCCCGGCCCGGCCCGGCACGGCCCTACCGTTCTGCCGCGCGCGCGGCCCACTACACGTCCATGGCAGAAAATTAATGTCCCCTGCAATCCATGTATAATGCATTCGCATTTCGTTCAACGAACAAATGAACGCACCGCTAGAAAATTTACGTCCTATCTCGCTCACGACCGAGCGTCTTTTCTCTTGTTTCGACCTCTCCCTCTTTCTCCCCCCCCTCTCTCTCTCTCTCTCTTTCTCTCTCTCCCTGTTTGCTTCTCTCTCTCTCTCTCCCTCGTTTTCTTTCTATCTCTCTCCCACATTCCAATCTCTCTATCTCTCTCCATCCATCCCTCGCACGGGAATTCGCGAGCGGAAACGCGCCGGCCCTGACCAACTCGCGGCCGCGCTCGCTCGTTCTCTCTTCCGGCCGCGCGTTTCCATCTCCCGCACCCCTCCTCTCTTCCTGTTCCCCGGTCCCCTCGTCCCGTACTCCCGGCGTCATCGAAATTCCGGCTGGAAATCATTAAATTGCACGCACTCACACGCACGTGCGTCGTTCGCACTGATGGCTGCTCTCCTGGCAAGCCCCCTTCACCTCGACCCTCCCGCTCTTTCGCTCTTGCGACCTTCTATGACACTCGTCGAACTATCCACACGAGTGATACCTCGAATTTTGGCGTGTACCCGGGTGAGGGGTGCCGATTTTGGCGAATACGCACTGTTTCCCGTGAAAAATTGACGATGACAGCGATGACGATGGTGCGCGAGAGGCAGAGAACGAATTTTCGCAATTATCGAGAGCGATGCAATATTTCGTACCACCCCCTATTCTCCAACATGTGAGACAAAAACGACCCGTTTGGCAGTATTGAAAAGTTGAGCAAAAACATTAGAATAGAATAGATAAAGTTGCGAATAGAGATTCAATCGTAAAGAAATGATTGTAGATATCGATACTTGTAGAGATATCGTAAAGGTTCGGAGACCGTATCAAACTCGAACTATACGCCTAGTTACATTGTTATCAAGAATAGTGAATGAAACTATTTCACTTATCAGTGTATTTCAACTGATTTTCGTTTGATCAACGTATCTTTCGAAGTAGCACACTTTGCGTTAAGATATAGATATGACGTTCGAAGTTCGAACGATAGTCTCTCTGCTCTCTGCTTTTATGTACAAGCGTAATAAAATAGATACATAATTAAGCTTCAAAGAATATCGGATAATATATATAGATAACGTAGCAGAGTTCGCTTTATCTTTACGATTAAGTCAAAATAATGATTAATGATGACGATTCTAACAGTTATATTACATAAGAAAAACGTATAAGAGTTTAACACAAATGCTAAACAATAATAAAATCAGGCGATTACGTGACGAGAGCGGTGTGAACTTTGTACTTTGCGTCTTTCGGGGCCACGTCGGTCGCGTTATTCAGGCGGGGATTAATGATATAAGATTCGTGCACGTTTAGGTGCAAAGTGGCCGTTAAAAAATTTAAGTTTCTCATGTACGGCGCGGATTGCATTAACCTTGGTTCGACGGGAAAGTATTTTCGGAAAAGGCGGTCTGTAGCCCGCCTCGGTTCGTTGCTATAATTAAAGCGCGCTTATCCGCGCTGCTCTCGCTAAAGCGAGAGTCGAAAAGCGATTAAACTTCAAATTTAGCCTAAAAGTACGACGGTAATGTGACAGCCTCCATTAATTTTCTTACATGTCCGGGAATCGTTGACGCTTTCCTCGAGTCGATGGAGGAAGCGGTTGTTCGCGAAGATATAAAAAGATTTCCGTTTTGCGACAAAGACGATCGTCGGATGTACGAGGTATGATTCGGGATCTCTATCACGTGTATATTAAATTAGTTGCGCAAATTTGTCAATTCGTGCTAGTAAACGTCACTCGGGCGAGTTCGCGCCGCAACAAAAATAGAGAATTAATTATTTAGACGAGTTATGGGCGCGCCGCGTTTATTGGTCTACATTAATTACGGTTTCGCTAGCCCGGCTAGTGCGAGACCCGAACAATTGAGTCGTTGTGTTTTGATAATTATTCCCGTGACAGTCATTAATAATCAAGCGTGCTATATAGTCGTATAATTAACTGCTATACCGGAACCGCCTTCTGTTCCCCCCCGACAGCACCTTCGATATCCCTGAACAAATTCTTTCATTTTTGGAAAACTCCGATGAGATGTGTTGTGCCCATTTTCAAGAGATTTAGCTACAGTGCGCGATCAAAGACTAGAAATCCAAATATTGAGAGAGGTAAAGATTATTATTATATCAATTAAAAGTTTATCGAATGAAAGAGAGAGATGTCGAGAAGTTTTAGAAGTTTATCGCATAAAAGATATATTAGGAAAGAGAGCAGGAACTCCCTATCAATTATATTCTGAAAATAAGCTGCTAACTTCACAGAGGTGTTAAAATGCGGTAAGCGGTTAAATGACTGTTTCAGCCCTTTGATGTTAATTCGTTTGCCGAAAACTGTCACCGAGAGGTGTGTCCGTTCCGTGGGAAATTGGCGCGTGGGGTGGTCAGCGTCGGACAGATGAAATTACTTTCCGCGAGAATCATTATCGGGAGGTGCCATCAGATTTATCGAAAGAAGAGCGCGGGAGCATTATCGTGGACGCGCCTGGAAATTTATAGGGTCCGGAATTACCATGAAACCGGCGTTAGTGCCACGTTCGGCATAGCGTATATTGCGCTAGGAGAACACGTTACCGAGCACATAGAATTCGAATGAGAGCGAGAGAGTGTGTGAGAGAGAGAACTGGAGAGAACGAGAGCGAGAGAGGAAGAGGGAGAGTATGCATCCCTTTCCCGAGCAATGCAGCCGAGCGTTTCACGCATGCATGGAAATCATTAAAATAAAATGGCCGATAACAAATGACTGTTGCAAAGAGGGGAGCCCTCCTGGTTGGCGGCCATCTTGGTTCACGTGACCGTCATCCGGGCAACCATGGGCACGCCACGCCCCTTTAATGATTTCTACCCCCTGGCGAATGTGCTGTACGTACGTACGTGCGAAATTTCTCCCGTGTATGTGTGTGTGTTTGTTCAGGGATACGTTGGTGTGTGAGTATATCCCCCGCATACGCGGGGTACAGTCATCATCAGTAGTCTGGGCGAAATCACCCTGGTACAGCCTCTTCCAAACTCGCCGTCAGCGATTGTTCTCGAAAATGCATTTCGGGATTGAACGCCCGGTTTTACGTTATATTCGTTGAAGAAAGTGGCTGTGTGTACAGTACTCGTAGCATGATGAATTATGCACTTGAGAAGTGTACGATGATCCAGTTGGATTCGCGTTTCCAGTCAGTTTAATTAGTTGCCTGGTAGTAACGGCGTCGCGAAGCCGGCAAGAGTCCGCGCGGTGTCATGCGAGCATCATCAAACGAATTCGCAGACGCCGGGACCGGTAGTACGATTACGATTTCGGTTTAGATTTCGATGCGATGCACGAAAATTCGTGCGGCACTGCCATTTTTCCATATTCGTATCGTCCAAGGTTGAATTCAGCGGAGTCGTACGGCCGATACTGGCTTCCTGGTTTTTGTTGGATCGCGAAATAATCGTAGAGATCATTCTCGCGTGTCTGCCGGCGCTCGAAATAAGCGAAACCCGAAATAAGCGAGATTACACTGGGATTCAATTCCGTTTCTAGACAATGCCAGGGTAACGATACGCCTGGGATGACGTCGTCGGCGGTGCCGTTGCATTTTGCAACTTGTCGTCACCGCCGACGACGTCGTGCGGGCTCAGCGCCCGAAAGTTCAAGGTTCGCGTATACACACAGCCAGCCGAGTCGAAGTGAATTTTCGAGTCGGTAGCAGGCGGGCGAGCAAGCTCGGAGAATCTAGTCTCGGCCCGGCGGCGGATACTCCGTTTGATGATGCGGGTAAGGCACGCGGGCAAGCGTTCGGGAATCGCGGCCGGGCACAGCAAAGGGCGGTAATAGTTGATCAATAATTCCGTAACTTGGTTAGGCGCGCGTTTATTTTGCCGAATGCGACCTATTCGCTCGGCCGAACGTCAGCCGGCGTATTAAGCGGCCATGAAAGTTTTATGAGGCAAAGATTACTGCCGAGTTTCCACTTTGTCCCACGTGTCGTTATTACGCTTCCGCCGCGCTTCATCCCCGCGTTCCATGGCATTGCAGCATTGGTTCCGTCGCGTTTTTCCCTCCCGGGAAACGAACTCTCTTTCGTAATGTCACTGAACGCCACGATCAGTTATCATTTGATGCCGCATGTAGATTGCGCGATTTACAAGGAATAAATCTGTAATTCTCTAAGCGAAATGCCGAAAATAGAATGAAAATGATTCAAGAGATTGCACATCGATCTCTCATTGTCTGATATTAATTACTACGTGTATATAGTATAGGTGACTAGAAAAATGTATTAAATTCATTATGAAGCCTCGAGGCAGCGAATTGATATAATCTGACGAATTTAATCCTCTCACGACGAAGAGGTCGTTATCGCGCGGATTCGAGTATTCGCGAGCAAGGTCGTTCAACGCTTGAAGCTGCACCACGATTCTTCGTACAACTACGATGATGCCAACGAACTTCCTGTTGTTGTCGGTTAGTCTGGTCGTGTGCGGGTGGAACATTATTCGGGCATATGGTAGTCCCTTCTCTCTCTCCATCTTTCTTTCGCTTTCTCTCCCACGCTCTCGCCCTCCTATCCTCTCGGAGCGGTTCACCTGCCTTGCCCGAAACTCTTTACCTCTTATTTTTTTATTTCCTTTTTTTTTTGACCGATGCCTCCGCTTTTTCGGGCCATCCACGGGGAACATCGGGGTTACCGACCCGGTTGAGGCTCGTAACCCTTCCTCGTCGTTGTGGCACGCTTATCCACGCATCGAGGCCGATGAACCCTTTTTTTCTGCGATCGGTTACGACCCCGTAAATCGATCGGCCGACACGTGGAATAATCGGAACCGCGATACGGAAATGCGATGAGAGACCCTCTCCTTGATTTCGTCCGCGACTTCATTGCGAGTTCGGTGTGAAATTATATAGTTCTATTATTACACCGTCAGTCGCCGAGGTTATTGAGTTCAAGAATCAACGTTCAACGAAAGAGATTCGTATCCTGTCGGTAGATTTAGGGGAACTCGAAGGTTAAGGTTGGAATTGAGAGATCGCCAGGTACCGCTTTCGCTTTTATACTTCCGCAGACAAAAAACTCATCGAGCAGAATACTTCGCCGACAACTTTTCTTCTTCGCCGTTGCCGCCGCGTGACGAGCTCTAATTTCGGGCCGGCCCGTAATTTTTCTCGCGGGCTCAGCCGAGCATAATTTATTCCCGATGCCTGATGAGACCTATTGTCGCCGAGACGATGTTGGCGCTTGCTCGCTCGCTCTCGGTGGCGAAGGGGGTTGAAAACGAGTCGAGTCGAGCGGGGAGGGCCCGCGGAAACGAGGGGTTGAAGTGGTCGCCGCGCTCCTAGTCAAGGAGAGAGGAAAAAAGGAGGACGAATTATATAAGACACCGGAAGAGGAGCACAACACGCGGCGCCTGGTTCCTCCATCCGCATCCGTCCGAGAATGGTTAACGATCGTTTCTGGATGCAGGACAAGATCATCGTTCCTTTCCCCTAACGACAATCTCTCGTCGCTTAACAGGCATTTCGTCGAGACCTTTTTTTCCTTGTTTTTTTCTCTTTCTTTCTCTCTTTCTCGTCGTGGAGCGACGAACCTCGAGTCATTAGGTAGACCAGGGTAAAAAGGGGTAAAAATTAATGTCTCAGAACGAACGCTCGGCCTGTCGAGTGGCCGGAGCTAAGTCCTGATGGCCCTCGTGTCTTTACGATTTTTCATCGCGAGCCATTTGTTCGTAAGACCCTGTAGAAGGCTATACTCTCTCTCTCTCCACCCCAAGTTACCAGTTGAACGACCTTTGATTCCTCGATGAGATTGACGTACAACTGAATTAATAACGAGCTACCATTCCGAACGGCTCTAATTATAGATAAAATTCGATTCGAAAGTGAAAAATTTGCCGAGATATAAGATCATCTTGTTTTCAGAACGCAAAACCTCGAATAGAACGGGAACGATAGAGTTGCGACGCGTTGTGAAATGAATGTTTGCGAGAAAGCGAGCTCAGTTGGGGCTTAAGCCCGCACATCGTCGAAATCGTCCACGCGCCTTCAAGCCTGTCGCACACGGCGAGTATGTTTCACGTGGGTATAGAGCGTGTGTAACGCGGACACGTATCGTACAGCGCACACAACGCCGAGCCCCGAAGTTTCCGACGTAAGACGGCGGAGATCCGCCGCGTTCTCGTATGCCGTATGGCGCGTTATACCTCCCACACATGCCGTGTAGAAAGTTTACTAGATGGAAATCTATATCTTATTTTATGGCCGGCCGTGCTCAATATTCTTGACCCGCCGGCCTCGAGAGCGGCCGATATAAATGGTCCGCGTAAATCTTTCCAGTCCGAGGCTTGGCATTGCCGAGCCGAGTAGCGGCGCCGATAAAGAGATGCATCTCTTCTTCGCGGAGATGGAAAATATTATCGACGCTGGTATTATAGTGAAACTTCGATGCGCCTTAACGGCTTTGGATTAATTATATTCCCAAGACAAGGAAGATACGTATAACAATAATGATATTTCGTATATTTCATTGTTTAGATGAAATAGTTAATAGTATATCGTTGAAATTCAACAGATCTAACAGTCTTGTTTTATTCAACTCCTTTCGATATTGTGATAAATAAATCAGTCCTCCGTAAAGACTAAATCTAAGTCGCATAAAGATCTCAGACGAAGTGATTAATATTACTAAGTTATTAATAATGTCTCAGTAAGATACATCGTTAGTGCAATTATGCACAGATTCATGTTTTGCAGTCGTAATGTTTCCGCGATAATCGTGGTGCTGCATCAGCGGTATCTATTTGTTCCACTTAAAGATGCATTTTTATTCCGGACTGTCAGCGCGGACGGTTCTCATTTTGTACGGCTTTCATTTCTCTTTATTGGATTATTGGACGGCCGATGCGATAGCACGCGGGACGCGTCATCGGTAATCGGAGTAATTGCAGATGCAAAATAAATATACGTCGTCGCGCTGGCGGTGTGAATTACCTATCTCGTGTATGCGCGCGCGCTACTAATAACTATCGATAACGCGGATGAAAAGGAAAAAGAAAAAAAAGGATGAAAAGAGAGAAGCGTTAGCGCTCCGCCAGCATCGTGGCATTTGTCGGCTCGAAGTTATTGCATTCGAGGCTGAGGAGCATTAAGTATCCTTAACCCACTGACCGGTTCTCCGCGGCGCGTTAAAACGTGATAGCGCTCACGGCGCGCCGCGTGCGCTCGAGGATCGTATCTGATTTTGCGCAAAAAGTCCGGCTTTCGTGCCAGATTAGAAAGTTAATCTACATTTCGTTAGGTGTAACACCGTTCACCGCGGCGCGGCGTGTAAGAGTAATTACACACGGCGCATATATCGCGAGACAAATACGACGGGAGGGCTGGGCTTGCAGCCGCCGAGTCCCCGTTTACGATACATGTTCGAAATTCGGCTCTCTGCTCAATCCCCTCGCGGCGCGGCGCAGCCATATGGCGACGCGACTTTTACGCTCCGAATAAAAATATCGCAGATATTGTTATTCACGGCGCTTATTGGTAACAAATAACATCCATTAGCGAGCACTTGGAGAGAAATTCAATTACGATAAATAAATAACCGCGAAATATTATTTCGGTGCATTCGACATCTATTTATATATACATTTTTCGAAAAGCGCTCTGCGTTAATGAAAATGACGAGATTTCGAAAACGAAGTTTCCTGTAGAATAATTAATCTGCGCCGGAAGAGGCCAACGCGGATATTTTATTTGTATTTCAAATATTCCTTTTGTTTCCACGACGTACTTATGTTTCGCCGTGGAGAGGGATTTTCGTCTCGCTAGGAGAATCTTGAAGGAGCGTCTCCGCTCGCGAAAGGGTTGCGAAAGTAAGTCAGTAAAGCAAGGGTGAACTTTCGGCCGAATTCAAAGATTAAAACGGCGGTGTCTCTTTAAGCGTCTTGCGAGAATCGCGTTTCTGCATCGTCTCGATTCACCGACAGTCTCGGGCGTCATTTTTAATTGCTACTTCCGAAAGTGCGAACGTTTATTCACAAAATGTGATCGTTAACGGGAAGAGAAACGGCGGCGTCGCGCTAAATAAACGATGAATTCACGAGAGCATGAAAACTAACGCGACCTTGCTTTTTATACTTGAACGAATACTTATTACTCCTAGCTGCATCTCGGACTATTCTATATCAGCTGCGAGCGATAAGATAGCCGCGGAAAAAATCACTCTCATGGCAACAATCTCCGGACGCGCTGCGGATTTGCGTGTTGCGGAAAAAGTGAACGCGCCTTGAAAAACGTCCGTGGAGAATATGTACAGCGATGAAATATAATAACTTCGTCTGCTCCGAGCTTCGCCGCGTATTTAAAAGCGTATCTCCCGCGTACGTATATATTTTACGATTTTGCTTCTTTAACTTTAATTAAATTATGAAACTGACACGTTTTGATACGGTAGTGCTAAAATACCAAGTATCCGATATTAAGGCACAATCCGATTATTAAATCAGCTCGTGCATTAAACGCGGGCTATTCCCGAGGAGCGTTAAATTCCGTCTAAAAGTATCTCGAGCTTCCTTTCTTCATAACTGAACTCTGCCGAGAACTCTCGAGAGTCACGTGATTTGTCCGGCTAGGCGAGCTCTCGCGGTTTCCCTTCCCATTAAATTTTAATTAACTGCGAGTGGGAAAAAACGAAGTAAGTGCACTATACCCCACAATATGCATACTATAGCCCACGTTTTGCCATCCCGCGTAATTAGTTTCATCGACCACTAAGGCCGTACAAGGTGTTGGACAAAAAGATAGGAGACTCGCCGAGTCTCCGTGAAAAAGGACTTAACCGTTGTTCCTCGTTTGAGAAGCAATTCGAGAACGTGGTACTTGTATATTCCGCAATCATTCCTTCGTATAATTAAAAGTGCTAAGAAAAAAAAACAAAAAAAAAAAAAAACAGCGAACCGATATAGCGTCGTAGTTTCGACTTTGCGAAGGCCAAACTCGACTCCGTTCAGAAAATTCGCAATTTCGCAAAATAAATTACCGTCGCGTTCGCATTTTTTAATTCTGTTTTTCGCAGAATTTTCTATCGTTACGATGCTGCGCAAAAATGTCAATTTACTGGCTATTAGTTCGCCATTCGGATCTGTCAACAGAACGTCGTGCAAACATTGCACCGAGATTCCTTATCTTGTATCACAAACAGCGCCGTGCGGTGACAATCGGCGCGCGGGCGGGCTCGCAATGAGTCGGAAAAATTGCCAAGGCGATTCGCGATCGTGTTCCCGTCGTCGTTTCGTCGCGGTCTAATCGATAACGGAAGCGATCCCGCAACAGCAGGGCTCGACAGGCGTATAAAAAAAGATTGACGGTCAGTCTATTCATTTGTCGAATCATTTCGTTCGATACGATCCAAGGTCGAGACAGGGAAAAAAAGCGTAGGCGTACGTATCATCCTCCCTCCATCCCCACGAGATAGAGACTCTATTCAAATTAACCCTCATGGAAAAAATGCGGAACCGCCGCGGAAGGGTTGGTAGAAAATTAGAATAGGCCGATGCGCGCGTCGATAGGCTATGCATATGCGCCGTGACTGTACGTTCATTTCTTCGACCACGGACCATACGGCGTTCCTCCCGGCTTAATCACTTTTCTTTTCTTCCCCCCCCCCCCCGAAGTCATATCTTTTCTCACCGAAGTTTAACCGATATTCTAACTCTAACGGATACGCACGGAACACATTCGATTGTAGCAAACGAGAAACGCGAAGCGGAACGATTTTTTTGGTTGTGGAATAAAAAACTACGAGGACTCTCTCTTTAAGCATCACGTATATAATTATTCAAATAATATTTTTCAGATAATATTTCCAAATGTAATAATTTTGTAAATAACATATATTAGTTGTATCTCAGCGTGACGAAATTTTGTACGAAGCCAGTTATGCAAGGAGAAAGATCGCGAAGTTACGAACTTCAGTGTCTATCGATAATCGTGTCTTTTTAAGTCGCTATGGCGAAGCCGAAGTTGAGTGTGTTAATTACTAAATACGGACCGGTTACATCGCTCGCAAAATTGCATGAATGCATGAATTCTGGCGTACGAGTAATTTACGAATAAGTACGCTGCGCTGAACGCGGGCTGATATTAGAACTAACGCTCGTTCTGTTAAAACATTCATAGCGAGGCTATAGGTCGGCTAGCTGATTAGCCTGCGATATTAATCAACGAAAATTAATCAACTTCCGGGTTTAGAATATTCTCGAAATGCGAAGATTTCGTCGATAATTTCACCGCGAGTCGGCGGAATGTGGCCGCTGAAAAAAGAATATATTTAGGCGAAAGCTCGTTGGGCGAAAGCTTTCGCGACTTTTCGTCTCCTCCGTCGTCATCTCGCTCGTAATTTTTATTTCTCGTGCTCAAAGCGTCGCCGTGCTGTTGTTTAATCTTTCATTCCGCGCCATTTGTGATAAAGGGACCACCGGCGCGGCGTCGCTCTTTTCCGCGGCGCTCTCGACCCCCAGAACCCCCTTGCGCCGCTTTCTCCTCGCTTTGATTTTTCTCGAGACGTCCGCCGAGAGGCATTCCGCCGCATGAATTCTTAACCGGCGAAATTAGCGAATTAAAAGTGCGAGAGGGACGGAAAAACGCGCGGACCCGGAACAGACTGCTGCCGGGAGGCCGAGGAAGCGAGGTGGCGGACGAAAGGAGGACTTGGGGTCTGGAATCCGGGAACGTTCGTCCTTTTCCTCGTTTTACCGCGGCACCTCGTAAATACGGATATGCAGGCTCGTTTCCAAACTGTTCCGCGTCCCAGAAGCCGGGGACACGGTGAGAAACGGAGGTCGAGGCAGAAAGCCTTAATTTTTATTCATGCGCCGACGAAACGGCAATTTTTCGCAGTATTAAGTAGGCTTTAAAATTGTCCGGTCAATTTCTTCGGTAGGACGTGCTCCTTTTTTCAAGCATCGCTATCACCGTCGGCGTCGCGGCGACGCCCTCACGGCGAGCTAGTCCCCTTTTTAATGCGCTTGGCGGTCCTTCCGATGGACGCAAAATCGCGTGCTCCATTCCGCGGAAATCCTTTACAAATTACGTCCAATGAGAATACGTAGTTGCGTAGTCGCTCGGGGGGAGAATGCCGATGTGTTATCGGTAACGTGGCCATTACGCATCGGCGTCTTTCATAGCGTCGATTACGCTCATAGACGGATCATTAGGTCATAGATGTTACCAAATGGACGCCCAGATTACGGGCTTTCGCAGCGTTTAACAATCGCATACCCGTAGTCCTTTGAGATTGTTCCGCGCCATTCTATCTGCGCCGCTTTTCGAGCGGCGATTTTCGCAGCCAACACACGCGCCTAGTTAGCGGCTCCGGGAAAACCGATTAGTCCCTGGCGCGTAGGGCGGTCGATCATTAGATTTTGGCCGGGAAATTGAGTTTTGCCCGCTGCCGAAGGGATAATCTTTGGTAGCCTCTGGCCTGCTATGTGCATGGACTCTATCTGTTCCTCTCTCTCTCCCTCTCTCCGTTTCTCTTTCTCTCTCCGGGTGCATCCCGATCGTCGCATACGCTCACGGACGCACGTGTGAATATACATCCATGCGTATGTGTTGGGTGTGTACGTTGCGTGCACGTGTGAATATACATATGACCGCGTTCATGCGCTCGCGCGGTCGTGTGCGCTTGCGACGGTGGCGGCACGTAACTTCGGTTCCATTATTGAGCGATCGGGCGATCGAAAAATTCCCGCGCTTTTTCGCACGCGGCGGCCTCGGTGGGGCGGTTCGGACTCTCATTGGCCCGGCCGTTTGGTCATCCTTGCGCGCCGCTGGTACGAGAGGGGGTGAACGGACTCGCTCACCCTCGTTCTCGTTCTCGTTCTCTCTCTCTCTCTCTCCCTCTCCGTTGCACTCCGCACCCTCACCAGGTATTTGTCTAGGCTACAGATATTGACCAGCTATCGATATCGTGGACACTCGTCGATATTATATTCTCCGTGCCGCCTGCCCTCCCACCGTCCGTTCTTTCGTTTCGCTCTCCCACCCTATGGATTTTACCGGCCGTGCGTTCTCGTGTAAATTTCGGTTAATGAATTATATGTATAATATATAGACACGCGTGCATATATGCGCGCGAACGATGTAACTCGTGTGCATATTTGCGGAGCGATGGAACGACGGGTGGGGGAGGAAGGGGGCACGTCGGCACGCCGGCGAATTCCCGCCGATTTTTGAATGCGAACGACCAATCGCCGCGTGCCCCGCCGCGCCAGAATTTCATCGAAATGAGAAATCAATACGCGGTGCAAACGCTGTAACGGGATTGTTCTGTTGCAAAAATGCGCGCTTCCGAGTATGTCGCTTCGCATTCGCATTACTTCGATATTAATTAGTACGTACCAACGTATTATTGTTTTCCCGATTTATATAAACAAAATTAACAGAAAATTAAATAAATATAATTTTGGAATTGTGATTTTTATTCAATGCAAAGTGCGATCTAATGAATGTATTCGACGTTATATATACTTTCAATGTTCGTATGTTTCTATGTTTGATCTTTTACATTTATTCCGAAATGTCTTACTGATGAAAAATTATTGGGATAACGATAAATATAAAGAATAATAAAATTGCGACTAATTAAGATCGACAAATTATCAGGCAAGAAATAACATTTATGATTTACAGGGAGTCAACAAGCTTGTTGAGTTTGCATGTTGTATGGATATAAATTTCGCACCGCCCAATCATTTCTCCTTAAGACGTTCGAAAATAGAAATATTTCGATTCGCGGCTAAACTTGGCTCCGAGCGCTCGCAGGTCGTCACGAGATACCGTTACAAGGTTTGCACCCTCTCCCTCGGTGCAACCGAGGTCGGGGGCTGCACATACGGGTGCATTTAAAACATTTTATCGGTAGAAGTGTAGAAATCCAAAGCGACCCTTTACGTACGCGCGTGCATACACGCCCAACTCGAGCACCATGAACCCTGCGAAGGAGGACGATGATATGAAGGGATATGTGGGGATATGTGGGGAAGGGCGGTTATTAATGTAAGGGGTGGCTGAGCAGTAGTTATTTGGACGTGGGTGGCCCTCTCGCAATAGGGCGAGAGAAAGAGATCGGGAGAGGGAGAGAGCGAGGGAGAGAGGAGAGAGGGAGAAAGAGCGAGAGAGAGAGAGAGAGATGTAGAACAAGAAGACGGGAGATGGGCCGGCTAAAATCAATGCAAGTCTTTCTTTCGCCGTTATTTACGATTAAGAAACGACAAGCTCGGTCGGAGCGGCGCGGTGTGAAATAAAAAATAAAAAGATAAGCGCTAAGTGGAAAACCAGGTTACGCTGGATATTCTCGTCAAATCTACGATGTCTGCTTTTATAAATCCGATCGAGGGAGACTCGGCTCGAGTCGTATCGCGTCGCGAGTATATACTACGGATTTACATTGCACAAAACGATTCTCTTCATGATTCGTCGAAGGATGATTTGAGAAAACGACTCGACGATTCGTTACATCGGCAAAGAAACGTCGGGGATCCGTTTACTTTGTCAACAAACCTTCCCTTGGATCGATTGTTACTCAGGGTTTCGTACCTCTCTCTCTCTCTCTCTCTCTCTCTCTCTTTCACTCCGCATTCGGACGATTCGATTAAATAGCTCGAATACCCGACGCGGGCCATCTTTCTCTTGTTCTTTGTTTTTTTTCTCGCTGCTTCGCCAAAGCAAATCTTCGTTAAGGTCAACGAGATTTTTCCAAGGGGCTAGTAGTCGTACGCGGCGCGCGCTGACCGTTCGCTTGCGAGGCTAATACCTTCCGAGTGACTACGCTCATCCCTTAATGAAATTCTTTCTGCCCGGACGCGACCCATTGGCTTGCCTTTGCAGCCAGATCGGGTTTTCTCATTATTGCAAATCCTTCGTGCCTGGTCCGGCCTGATCGATGTTATTTTAGTCGCAAGCTGCCTCCTACGCGGCTGCGGATGCATCGTTATCCAAATATTGGAAGTCTCGCGGGGCGCGAAAGAGCAGTGCGCGGGATGATAGGATGCATTCGTTCATTCGTTTGTTCGTTCGTTCGTTCGACCGTGTCTCTATGAGCGTAGGAATATTTTACTTGCACGCATGTTGCATGCACAAAGCAATTTCGCACTGGCGCGCATTGAAGTTAGTCACAATCGGGACGCATGATTGCCCGTACAGACAATAACTGCATATTAATTTATTGATTATTGGCTATAGCCCGGGCGATATAGTATTCATAGAATTTACTATAACAGCAATATATATTCGTGCACTAATTTATTGACCAATAACTCGGCGCGAGTTCTATAACGACGAGCCCTGGGCAGCAGCGGGGTGTGGTGCGGTATCAGAGCTTAACGCGTATTATTCTGCATTAATTTACGGGCGGTGCCGATTACGCGGCGGTCGACTTTAATCGGGCGTAATCGAAGAAAAAGCTTATACGCCTACCCGATATCGTTAACAACACAAGCAGTTAACAATACAAGAGAACCACTCACCCGTATGCAGTCGTGTATGCTGCTGCACGTGGCTGAGCTGCTTGAACCTGCGGTCGCAGTAGCTGCACTTGTATGGCTTCTCGCCGGTGTGGACCCTGATGTGCTGCACGAGCTGGTGATTGCTGGAGAACGATTTGAGGCACTGCTGGCACTGGTGCGGCTTGACTTCGTTGCTGGCGATCATGCCGCCCGGTCCGACGCCGACGCCGACACCGACACCCAAACCGGCCAGACCGCCGACGCCGCCGCCGGGCCTCGTCAGTGCACCCGCGTTCAGCTCCCTCGCGTGCATCTGCATCGCGCTCTTGTGCATGAAGATCTGCGAGAAGAACTGCCGGGGTTAGTTGGTACGCTGTACTTTTCGCCGAGCAACGGAGGATGGCAGATCGACCCTGACCGCCGTACATTTTCGTAGTCGATCGCCATCGCTTTCGCATTGCCGAAACTGAAGGGGTTACCTCACCTCCTCGGATTTGCAAAAGTTTTACAAAAGTTTTGAATGCGATAAATCGTTCAGCTACGAAAAATATTTGATATTGAGAAGTAAACGAGGCGAGGAAAACCACAAGATAAATGTAAGAAATGTTGTATCATGGAACAGATTTTTACTAATATAGAGAAGTTATTTAGATAAGAATAAGTTCAATTAAATCATATTTCAAAATAAATAAATAGAAAAGGGAGAGCTTTGTTAACAATAAAAAGTATGTTGTTCCAAGATACTATATATTCTTCCACAGTTTCGGCAGATTTTAAAACACGTGCGGTTTGATCGATCCTCGTATCTCTCTTGTTTGCGTCAATTCTTACGGAAGTGTACTAAAGTTAAATTATAGCACTGTTATAAGTCAAGCGCGAAATTGTGTATTGCGGCGTTATATCATCTAATCCGCGTCGTAGTGGTGGTTGAACTTGGCGATTAGAAGTTACCAAGGTCGCGGTACTGCAAGGCCGAGAGCCAACGTTTATAATCGCGGAACGAAGGTGCGGTGTAACTTGACCTACTGACCGATACTACAAGCTCCGATTCTGAAACCAGCGTGAGAACTTGGAACCCCGACGAAATTTGTAACCTAGCTCGTTCTCGGCCTGATTTAGAATATCGTTGTGGCGCGCGTGTGTTTAACGCAAACGCGACACTATCAAGGCATGTAATTTTACGATCCCTGCAAATACATTTAGTACGTCTGTAGTATGCATACATTCGATCTGTCACGTGTCTTTAAACATTCAGTATCTGTCAATTTTGCGGGCGATTACTCCGTCGTTCAAATGCTTACAGTTTATTATCGGCTTCGCTTCCATCGATCTCGGCACAACGACGAAAATCTCGAGAAAAGAATCGGTCGAAAAATCGCGTTCACGCATATGGAGAGTTGCACGGCGGTGCTTACGAGGGCGGTTCAATCACTACTCCGGTTTCTTCCTGAGCGCCGTGAGGAAGAACCGAAACTGATAGAGCGGCGGATCGGGCCGCGTAACCGGCAGAGGAACGTTCAATTTCGGGTTCTCCTCATTCGGGGAACAGGTGTTACGCCAGTACCGCGGGTGTGGGTGTAGGTGAACGAACGAAAGGGTTAACGTTAAGGCCGCGTACAGTCCGCGGCAAGAGTGGTCGGGCGAGGTAATAGAAGGGCCGAAAACTTGGCGGAATTAAAGCGGAGGGTAGCGGGGAGGTGAGGTGGGGTGAGGAGATGGACGGATGGACTCGCGAAGACGGCGGAGGATTTTATTAAAATATGTTAAAACTGTAATTAAAATCGAAAAATCTCGTGAGAAGTTTTAAGAATCTTAGGTCACCCCTTTCGCGACGAGAGGAGCGCCTGGCTCCGTGAGAGCGAGAGGGGAGGGGGCGGCCGGGCGGGAGACGAAGAGAGAATTGAAATTGTCACCGGGGGTTCTCAAGTTTCCGCGAGTTCAACCCTTTCCCCCGTTCACCGTTCGACGTGACTGCGGATACTTGACGGGGTGACGACGATCTCGGTGCTCGCTGGGCATCCCTGGACTCTTTAATCCCCGTGGGAGAGGGAGAGGCTGCCCGACGCGATTTTATTCCGCGCCTTTTTCCTCGCCTTTTTCTACCTCCGCCCGGACACGGTCCGCCGGCTGTTGTTCGTCACCGATTTGAATGAAATTGCTCCTGTTTTGTGGTACTCAAGGGGGGAAATGTTACGAACGCTGAGGCTCCGTTTAATCGATGTACAAACGGTACGCCCGACGAGCATTGGGACGCGTTTGCATCGATTTTGTAAAATACGAGAGATATTAAAAAATTACTGATGCCTGCAAAAATAATATATTAGACGTATGGCGGAGATATAATAGATACGTTAATATAATTGTTTTAATTCATATGAAAAAAGTAGAGCTAGAAAAAAAATACGTCTATTATATCGAGTATATTTTTGTATATTTGTATTGTGTAATCTCAATCTGCTTGTTCGATATTTTTAAGGTGTAATTGCTTGCCAACACGGGTTTTCCCTTTCGAATTCTTTGCCCCTCGTAAACGGACTTTCACGATGATTAACCGGGAGTCGGGAGTGACAGAAGGGTTCGTGAAAAAACGGTTTGATGCCGAGGTCGGTCCGCGACGCGAATTTTTAACGACTGTCTCGAGTGCCCCGTCGAGATTTTCTTTAAACTTTGGATGTAAGACGTTTCGTCGATCAAATGACTATCTTTGCATATTAATAATATAAATTATCGAATTTCCTTACACACTATCGCATTTAGGATGCATAGTGAAACGTAGGAATGAAATGAGGAATGAAATATACATATATTGAAAATTCGTACAATTCCGATCAATATTCTTTAATTTCACAAACGTGTTATTATAAATTAAATTATCATAAAAGCGTAGAAATGGCGGCTATTATTTTTTAACGGTTCTTGGAGATAACGAGTCATGAAATTTCGACAGCATCGACATACGAACAATGTCGGCTATTATTCTCCCTGGAAGTTTTTCGTCGGAGTTCGGTGAGAATGCCGCAGCTTTCTTAAATTTCAAAACTACGCGGTCATTAATCAAATTTTTATCTCCTGGCAGACGGAAAATTGCGTCCCGACGCCCGACTATACTGGCGGTTTGAATCTTTTTTTCTGATTTATCGCCGTCGCCAGCCGCGGTAAAAAAAAAAGAGAGAGAGAAAGAGAAGTCGCGGTCGCGCCGGGGCCCGCGAGGAGAAATGGAAAGAGGAAGAAGAAAACGGAAAGAAGAGAGTTGGCCTGCGGGCCGCCGGCTTAATGTCCTTAATAATGGAAAAATATATCAAATGACACCCACTGTATTTCCTTAGGAGCATCTTTCGTTCCGATTCTACTCATCCCGCCCGTCCTCCGCTCTTACCCCTTTGCAATATTCATATTTTTGTTTCTGTCTCCCCTGTCCGCCATTTTTTATTAATACTCAGATCGCTCATTAAACTCTATCCGCGTTCTTTCCTTGTAGTGCGGCAAAATCTAGGCAAAATCTCTCGCAAAGAGGGATCGCGACTATTTTCAGTCCACGTGATTTATTAACGCGTGATAAGGGACTGTTTTGCCTCTTATTTCGTATCTGTTTTATTTCGACGAGTCATCTTTGATACAGTTGCACCGAGGCGACTCACCGCGGGATTCTTGCATGAAAAATGCACGACCTCGTTTCCCTGCTATTCGAATCGCGACGGATGGTTCCGTAGCTCGCGTCGGCAGGTCTCCTTCTGATGCTGATGCTCGAAGGGATCGTTAGCATTTCAGGAGGAGCCGGCATGCAACCCTTCCTCCTTTCCTTTTTTTTCCCTCTTTCTCTCTCCCCTTTTACCGTGAGTTACGTCCGTGAGTAACGTCGGGCCACTCGAAGTGGGCTACTTTATACACTTGGAATACAAAGCGAAGGTCTCACCTGCTGACCATATGCCTTCTCTCCAGGCGCGCACACGCGTACACGCACACACGGTGCCCTCCGTCCACCCACGCACAGGTTGGCCGTGTAGCAGCGGCTCACATATGGTATATCGTTGCCCATGTACGCACGTATGTGTGTGCATTTGTGCGTGTTTTATGTATATAGTGTGCGCATACGCGAGTGCATACGTGTACGGAGACAACGTCCAATCTAACCTAGCATGACCTGACTCATTCGCGGACCTACCTACCCACCTATCTATCTAAACTACCGCGGCGGATAGTGTGTACTGTAATATAAAGGAAAAGGGGGAGAATCACCACCCTTTCTCTTCCCTCCGGGTCCCTATAATTGTCAGCTTTAATCCGCCTGAATCGTTGCACGTTGATCCTCCGCGAGGTATGTTGTCCGTTTCCGGTCGACACGGACAATCGTTCGCCGATCAGCTGCTTAAAAAGTACCTGGCGATTTGATTTCCGCGGAACCGATTTCTGCGGTCTGTCCTGTCTCGCTACCTCCCTACTTCTTGCATCTGTCTAATTTTAGAGTCGAATATAGAGATGCTCCAATCCTGACGTTCTCTCGTCTATCTATTATATCTCATTGAGACTAGTTTTTTTTACCTATGTGAATCGGTTAATTGCAGATGGATGGTCAAATATCATCGTCTATTATTCGATTAGTTTTATAATTTCTAAAAAAAATGCCGCTATTAGACTTAGTAAAAAGCATAAATAAGCTCTATTATTTTTTAGAAAAATAAAATAGAGAAAAAAGGATTCAGTTTTGATAAATGTATTGACTGTTTGAAAAAAATTTTTTTGATATTGTTACAAACACCAAGGCATCTCTCTTTTTATTTCCTCCTGCTATGGTAGGCAAAATCGGGCTTCCTGTTTCGTCGGCGGATAGGATCAAATAACACGACGCGGCACATCGAAATTAAGGATGCCGAAAGGTAGTCGTTATCCTGCGACTTGTGTGGGGTAGGCTGGTAAAGAAAAAAAAAAACAAGCCAACAGGCCGCGAGATCGCGCGATAGCGGGCTATCGATCGCATTAATGTGCGTCGGCGGATAGCCAGCCGAACCCAATGTCAAGAGTGCAGAATTGCTAGGCGAATATCGGGATCGAGCGAAAGTCTATCAATGATCGGCCGGCCTTGCGGTCTTGTCACGACGTCGTTGGTAACGCTATATTCGACTCGGTTCGTATGACTCGACGATATAATGGATACAGGGTCGCCATTTCCAGAAAGAGAAACTAATCGGGGACAACGGCGCGACGGGAAGAAAGCGATGTCTGTTTTCACGAAAAAATAATTTCAATTCGAAAGTTTTCCGACGCGAGCCGCGCCAACTTCTACGAGAGAGCGATCAAATATGCAACGGTCATTTTTAGCGCGGCATCTTGAAAGTATTAATTATTAACGAACGTTTTCGGCCACTCCTGTCATGTCGATATTTTGGGAAATATCTGAAGGCTCGTCGTGATTTTAACGTAACACGTGACACCTTAAAGACGAGAGATCTGAACGATCGAAGATTGTATAGCAATGGTTAGGTACGAAAGGGTCTACGTTTCGATCGCACGACGATTGTCCGATAAACACCCTCCATTTAACGGCGGGTAAAGACACTCTCGCAGATATAACCATAATTCGAATGACGTAGATAATTTAATAAGCAGTCATCGGACAGCGATCTCCACTTTGTGATTAATCGTCGGATTAAACAAGCGAGTGAAGTACATCTAGGGATAGTTACACGCTATGTCCGTAAACTACTTATCGTGTACCTATAGTCTTCCCCTGCAATTGACTATTAGTGAACGAAACACTGATTTGTTTTGAGAAGTGATCCATCTGCGATTTCTCTTTCATCCCAAAATCTTTTAATATTTTTGATTATTTTAATATTTTTAATATCTTTAATATTTTTAATATTTTTAATATTTTTAATATTTTTGTTAGCATCATATTATTATTATTCATAATTATTAATGCGAATGTGTAAGACATAATATAGAGATTTAATATATAGACATAATACAGAGATTTAAAGAGCACATTTTTTTAGTTGTTAAATATGCTTCAGACGTTTATCAGGCTTTATAATTAGATTCATTATCGTTCATTAGAATCGTGACTGTATAGCTATTTAGCACGCGTGACAAACGCACCCCCGGGGATAAGCTCTCTTCTGGAGCCACGTGGTCGCCGCTCTCCTGGCGTGAATTTTCGATCTTCGGCCTCAAACTAGCCGTGGAATATATCCATCAATAATTACCTGGGGCGGCAAGTGGTGATGAGGATGCTGATACGTCGACGGTACGTACGGCGGGTGGCTCGGCGGATGGTTGTGGGGGTGAGGTCGGGGATGGTTTTGATGCTGGGCTTGCGGCGGGAGCGGTTGGGGCGCGGGGGGCGGTGTCCAAGGCCCGTGGTTTGGCCCGTGGCTTTCATTGGTGCCATACATCTTCAGGGAAGAATCTCGAGCACGCAACCTGAAGAGTCCCACCCGCCCCGATCCACGTGCGACGACACAAAAGGCCCCGGCACTGCCGGCATGATCGTGAGCGCTCGCGCGCCCCTCGATCACTCAATACAGAATTTAAAGTCGCGTCCCGGGACTGTTGTCGCACGTAAGAATATCTCTTCGTTTGACACGAACGAAAGTATTGTAACACGTTTGC
The DNA here is from genome assembly GCF_030848805.1 of Temnothorax longispinosus. Classification (NCBI taxonomy): domain Eukaryota; kingdom Metazoa; phylum Arthropoda; class Insecta; order Hymenoptera; family Formicidae; genus Temnothorax; species Temnothorax longispinosus. The sequence goes on from NC_092369.1 coordinate 11,558,171, forward strand.
CGCTTGTAACACGTGACTTCGAAGTTCGCGTCCCGATTTAAAAAATATACATATACAGGACGAGTTCACACGCGGATCGCTATTGTTATAAAGTTCACAGAGGGTAGCTATCCACAGGGTGGTGTACGACTAGAATGGATCTCGATCGAGCCGACAACCGTATGGATCTACGGCATTTGGTCCTTGACTAGTTGAACACAGACTGTTGACCGTTACGCTCGTATAAAACTCGTCCGCCGCGAATGCAGACTGGCTCTTCGATCGCCATTGTTCCGATCAATCTCACCCGCCGATCTTTTTCCCAAACGGCGGCGCTCCTCATTGTGCGCGTTTCACGTCTCAACCGGGCGAGGCCTCTCCGATCTCTATGGGGCCTTACGTAATCGAGAATGGGGAAATCATCGCGTGAGGAAACGATAGTGACTGCCTTCGCATGCGTTTACGGAACCCCATGGTTTCTCTCTTTGTTTTACAACGGCGCGTGTGAAAGATATCGTTTGTCGTTCGCCGCGATTACTTTCTCGATCGGCCAATTAATGCTCGTACGCTCCATGGGTGTTGCGCAAGCGGCAGACCGATGTTAAGCCCGGCGATCGTCAGACCTCCTCATTAACTCTCGTTACGATTCCCTTTGATAAGGAACATGGCAGCGGTAGGCCGGTCGCGCTCGCAACGATGGTCGGCGAACGGACCTTACCCCGACTGACCCGACGCTCGACCGATCATCATCCTTTGCGCAACGGTACCGCTGATCGTTGCGTAAGCACGTGCCACGGCCTTGCACTCGCGAACAAAGTCCTTGGCGCCAAAAGTGCTTCAGTTGCTTCGGCGCGATCGAGACTTCTTAATTCGTTAATTCTCTGTGCACTTTCATCTGATTTTTTCTCCTCTTTTCCCCCTTCACGTTAACAAAAGCCTTTCCAGTTCTCCGACGATTTTTCGAATTGCGCGTTCGAGGTGGATCAATCAGATTTTCTTGTCGTTCTACGGAGCCCAACGTGAGCGGTTAACACGTTCGTCGCGAGTTTCTCCATCAGGTTTCGACAATCTTGCTGCGTCTCGAGTCAGCACGCGGTATCGTACTACTTTCGTTCACCACGCTCGTTGCGATCCCGGGTATCGTAGGCGCGTGCGACTGTGCGACGGCGGCGGCTGAATGGTCCGCGGTCAGGGTATGGGGCCCGGCGTGACGAGAGGTGTTCCAAGGAGTTTCACGAGACGAACCACGTCCGCTAAGAAACTATCACTTTTTCCGCTCGCGATGAGTTTTTTTATATGCACCGGGGGTAGGCCCGCGCGCGGATAAACCGGATGCAGAAGCGCGGACGTAGCGCTGTGCGCGAGCGCGCGGCGTCTCTCGCAAACTAAACCGGCCCAAAGGGGGGGACACGGCGATTTCTTGGTCTCCGTCCGCCGTCCGTGCGTGCGTGTGCTAAACGGGGGACGATGGAGAAAAAAAGCACCGTCAGCGCGCGCGGTGGAAAGGCGCGCTGATAAGGCGGTCGCGGTGAACGAAAAATCCGTCGTTGGCTACTCGAAGAGATATCGATTGAAATAACACGATATATTCCGGGGGGGAAGGCAGACCCGCCAATCGGTACGAGCGACACGGCGGAAACGGCCAATCGCGCCCGCACAGCTTTACGCCGCTTATACGCGAGCTATCTCTCCTCTTTCACGCAACCCCCCTTCGCTAGCTAGGCCCCCTGCTCTGTTCCCTGCCTGCCGCCGCGACTCCTCGTCATACGCGTCCTTCTCCTCGCCTCTTGCCTCTCCTGGCCGCCTTGTCCTCGTGCTCGCTTCTACTCCACCGCCGCCGCCGCCGCCGCCGCCGCCGTCGTTACTTCTTTTCCTCCACCCTCTGCTCGCTTGCGGGCGCGCGACCAGAGAGAGGAGAACGAGAGAGAAAGGCGCGTACGTTTGCGCGGCGGGCGAACGGCGGAGTGAGAGGGGGACGATCCGGCCGGTTCAGGAAGTGTGCGCGCCGATCGAGGTGTCATCCTCGACCCAATGGATTTTTCCACTCGTCGCCGTACATTTTTCTCCGTATCATCACCAACGATAATGATCCTCCTCCGTTAAGTCGCGTATCCCTCCTGTCCTGCTACCCCCCCCCCCCCGCCCATACGTCTCTCGCCCGGAACTCGTACGACAAGGAAGTCGGATTCAGAGGGTGACGCATCCGCGCCGCGATCGGTACGCGACGTGACGGAATTAGGGGACGCGGAAATTACTGTCGAATGATGTGCGAGGGGATAATTCAAGTTGCGTCTTGCCGCGGAAGCATCGACCTTTGCAGATTTGATGAGATAGTTTCGTGATGGAAGGGTTCCCGGGGGGTATGTGACTCTCTTTCTCTCCTTCCCTTCCCCCCTCTCTCTTTCTCTCTCTGCTGCTTTTACATACGTTATAATATTCCATTACATAGTATAATATATATTAATACAGATATTGATTATCCGATTATGGCTAATTTCCAAGTGGAAAGTCCGATATTAAGCTTTAATTAATTGCGAATCGCGCCGAATAATTTTGGACTAATTTAAGGACTACATGCCACCGGCCTTTTGGGCTGTCGGATAAGCTCCACGGTGAAGTGAGCCATTCAATTCCTGGCACCTTACCAATCATTCCGCCGCTCGTGCATGATGAATATATTTAATGAAATGTGCGGAGATAACGAACTAGTCGATATCGGAATAAAAATGCACGAGGATAGGGGAGCACGCTCTCGATCGATTTCGCAAAAGCACGTGAATCGTCTTCGTAATTTGTTAATAGTAGTTTCGATAACGGTTCTCATCCGTTTTTATAAATTATAATTCTGTTAGGAAAGCTATAGAGTTCGTTATAGCCATAAGTATAACATTTCATTTTCCATTGTTACAAATTATTATACCCACGTTTAAATTCAAATGGCACAAATTTCCTCTTGACTTAAATATTAAAGAATTTAATTAATTCAACTAATTATCACTAAATCCTATTAATTGTTCATGCCTAACGTTGCGTATTATAATATTCAATAATCATATTTAGGTGACAATTCGCATTTGAGGTACGATCGATCGGATTGAAAGTTTCGGTTTCCAATGGATTTCTTTCGCCGCGCGCGTTCTCCATACTCCTCCCTGCCTTCGGCGATTTATTTTGGGCGTGGAGTCGCGAAGGTTAACGGCGTAGAAAAGTGCGTGCTAAAAGCGCGTCCGCTTAGAGACGGAGAGAGAAAAAAACAGGGCGGAGTCTGCGGTGGAGACTCTTCGCCTATCCATCATGGCTGCTTTATCAGTGACGCGTCGCGATAAGACACTCGCCACACACGCGCGCGCGCGCGTACGTGTCCGTGAGAATTCTCAATGGGGCCGGAAGGAGAGAACACGTGACATGATCGTGTCTCTTTCTCCGGCTGATCTTTTTTTTTCTCTTCTTTCAAGAGATGGACGCGAGAGGGATTGCAAAAGTCCCGAAAGTTGTTCCTGGGCCGAAACTTTCAATCGGATTATCCGCATCGGCGAGATCTCCGTTCTCTGCTGGATGAAGGTCGACTTAACGAGATGGATAAAAAAATTTGCAAAAAGCCGAGTATTCGCGAATATTAAAAAAAAAAAACGGGATATTGCAGGACGGGCGTTAATGCTTTATACATGTATAATTACATATTACTGCCAACATATCTTTAGACACTTCGTGAAAATATTCTCGTTATATTATATTTATTTTTCCAATTCATACTTCGGTATCCGCTTAAAAATTTCAGCTTGCATTGCATTATTCAGCCTGCTCCGTTACCATCGTATATCGTTTAATATTTTACCTCACGATAAATATTAAAAGATGATACATATTGCAGGTCTCTGTATGAATCTTGAATGACGTATTTTATAACTTATCTATTTTTCTATCTGTCCGTGTGTGTGTGTGTGTGTGTGTGTGTGTGTGTGTGTGTGTGTGTGTGTGTGTGTGTGTGCGTGTGTGCGTGTGTGAGAAAGTATTCGCGATTTTCCAGTCAGAATGTGGGTGATCGTACGGTAAGCTTCGTAATAATAAAGTTGTTAAATGGTGACGGAGACTAGTGTGAAAAACCAAGAAAGAGAGAGAGAAAGAGAAGTGCAACGACCATAAGCGAGTTGCGCAGCGTGTGGCGGTATAGTAGAGCAGCCGTGGAGAAAGTGTCTCGGGGGATATCGAGTAATACAAGACGATCGAGATATTGCATTCGGAGTCCGTTCGAGTCGACGTGTTTTGAACGCATTATTAAAAGTCGCGTAAAAACAAATCGCGTGATTACATTGCAACCATTTTCGCATTTCGATCGTCCCGTTTTCTCGTACGTAAACGCGCATAAGAAGAGAGAAGTACCCAGGCGCAGATCGAGACGTATCAATTAAGCCCATTAATTCACTGTCAGTAATAAGACCGGTTAAACGGTGACTTCGGTCTGAGCGAGTCGATCCGAGCGGACTCGCCAATCGAGGATTATTTTGCGCCGCTAAATACCTCATTGGATTACGCCGCTAATGCCTTATGAGTATTGGGCGTGTTGAATAATTGAATTATTGATACTCCTTTCCGCTTGCGTTAGGAGACGAGATTTATCGGGATATCACGCGAACGAAGTCGCGTGTACGGCGCGGATATAACCGCATGACGAAATAACGCGCGGTCGGGCTTATTCGCGTTTTAATTTAAGAGCGATTTACAGTGTTTGTTCGATCGCGCGTTAACGTGTATCGCGGTATCGCCGCGGTATCGCCGACCGATCGTGCGATCGTCGCGCGGATAAGGAGCGGGCCATTAACTCCGCAAATACCCCGGTATATATCGCGGCAATGAGAGCGTTCGACCGCGCGTTGTTCGCAGTCAATATTTTTCCCTATCGCGCGACCGCAGCGCGCGTACGCGAGGAATAAGAACGGCGCGGGACGAAGAAAAAAAGCGAGAAAAGAACGAAAGAGGATAGTAAAAGTAGGAGGGCGAGGTGAAGGGTGGAGGCAGGCGGCGGCAAAAGGAAGACGCCACCGCGCGAAGGCCGAGGCGCGCATTCTCGTTGCCACCCCTTCGCGAAATTACTGACCACGGGCAACGCGAGCAGCGCGGAAAGAAAGAAAGAAAGAAAAGACGAAAGAACGCGGGAGCAGCGCAAATAAAAAGAACTCGAAACACGAGCGTCGGTCGAGGTCGGGGTTGCGGGGAAAGGAACGAATGGGGGATAGGCGGGGAGGAGAGGCAGAACATCGCAATAAAAATAAACTGCTGTTCGAGGGGCTGAAAGGCCGGCGGAGTTGCAGTCGGGCGAGGGGATGCGTATTGGGTGAGAGAAAAAGAAGAAGTGGAAGAGAAGAAGGGAAGTAATAGCAGAAGAAGAAAGAGAGTGGCAAAAGAAGGCAGCGGCGGTCGTTGGCGGCGGGCGGGGAGGAAAATAAGGGGAATAACGAAAGAAGCAAATAAGAGTCTCTGTGTGAGCCTCTTCTTCCTCCACCGCCGCCGCCTCCACCACACCGCCGCCTTCGCGCTCCCTTCTGCATGGTGGGGCGGGAGGCAATGAACAAGAAGGCGCGAATGGGACGCGCGGGGCAGAGTAGAAAGGCCGAGCGAGAGAAAGAAAGAAGCGGGGAAAGAAGAAGAGAGGAGAGAGAAAAAATAAAAGTCCGGCAGGCCTTGGCTGCTGCAGTTGTCGACGGCCGCGTTGCCAAGTCTCATTTGTTTATCATTAGTTCTCCAGCCTCCCGTTTCGCGAGATTGCGAAAAAAATAAATCTCGCGAATTTTCCGGTCAAATTTTACACGCGCCCGCGAGTTTCGCGATACATTCGCTATCGGCGATGATGTACCCGTACGCGACCCAATCGATGGGATTTTGATCGCTTTTGCGACACAAACGTAACAAATAGATAGCTATGTCGTAAGAATAAGATAGCGCTACGATTAACTGCGCTACACTTGTCAATGCAATCGAAAATAAATTAATTAATTCGCGTGCGACGCAATCGCGCACGCATATATCACTCAGGGATTATGTGACCGATTGTTTCTCAATGTAGAATTATGCTTTATGTTTTCCAGCAGTCCCGGGTGCCGTTAATCTCCGCCTATAATACTAGAGAAGATCGCGGGGCGATGACAAAGGGGAGGAATCTGCGCCACCGACGACGTCTACGGATAGTCTACACGTGAGACATTTAAACTTTATGCAGAATCTGATTACTCGAATAATGGAAAGCGGCGGTTGCGTTTTATCGTTTATCTACTTAGATTACTTAAAAGGCGATGATTTACATATTCCGCGCATAGACCATCCGTCGCACATTTACGCACGATCTACTCGCGAAATATCTAGACTGTCCGGTAATCAGAATAGCTGGATAACGAAAAATAACAATAATTTTTTAACCTCGTAATTTGGACTTGTCTTGAACATCTTTGTGAAGAAAAAGTCGATCTTAAGTTTGTCGGAAAAGGTCGGGCTCGACTCGATTTCGGTCTCTTTCGATTTCGTCGCGACTGTCACGTGGACTTTCTGAGTCATCATGCGTGCACGCATTCACGCATGCACACGTCGATCCGCGCATGCGTTCGCAATGTGCACGCGCGCGTGCTTTACACTCCGCACGCGTATAAATATGTATACACGCCGCGCGTACAACCGACGTCGACGCTCGTGATCGCGGAGTCGCCGTGCTCCATCGTCCCCCTGTACACGTCTTTCCCGTCGCCCTCCCGCTTCCTCCATCGCCCTCGTTGCCGGGCCCTCGTGCACTTACAAACGTTTGCATACAAATATACCGGGTATCTCGATGGGTGGTATGCTGATTAGGGAATCCACGCGCAAATTCTTCCATTATTTATGGATCCTCATTTTTAGGACGGTGGCGTTACGCCTCGCCGCGCCGCCCGCGCCCGCGCCCGCGCCGGCCCGGCCGGCCTGGCGTAATTTAACATTTCTCCGCGGCTGGGATATTTTAGTTTTAATCGCTGTATATCGATTCGCGGGCGGGCAACGGTCGATGCTGCCGGCGATGCGACGCGACGCGCCGCCAACGCGGATTCGCGCCGCTTGTGGTCGTTGCGACTTACCGGAGAAACGGAAGAGCGCGCGAAGCCGCGCGCACGTAATGACCGAATCATCGCTTGTTCTTTACGCGATCTCTATCGTTCCTTCCCCGATTCGCGAAAGTCCGCGATATCGATCCGCCCCGCGGACGATCGCGTGAGAGCACGCGCTATCGGGATCGAGCTTCTTTTCGCGATCGTCCTCGCATTCTCCGGTCTTTCGCTCTTTCGCTCTTTCTCCTTTCCTCGTCTTTGTCCTACTATTCGTCCCTCTTGCCCTTCGTATCGCCATGAGAACGTCGTCGATAATGAACGACCGACATCGTATGTACACGTGAGGAACGCCGAGAGCGTCCACGCGCGTTCGCTCCGCACGCGGGATTTCCAACGGCGTTCGATATTTCCGCATTCTGCGGAATTACGAACGAGGACGCTCTCTCGGCCGTGTATACGTATTGTAGAATGCGGCTGCATTCTTATGCCGCAATTGTTTCGGCTTCGCCCAACTGTCCGCAAGTCGAATGCAACGAGTTACATCACGGTCGCGCGCGTACGTCATCCCGCTGCGCCGAGAACGCGCTACGGTCCCGCGATATTCCGATCCGCGTCGATGGAGCTATTTTCCGCCTGCGTAGGTATCCTTAATAAACCGCTTCTCATTTGTATATTAATAACGAGCAATTAAATAGGCGATTCACATATAGCGAGGGTAATAAAAATAAGAGTTATACAAGATTGCGGCGAACATTAAGTATACATTTTAGAATACATTTCAGTTTTTTCTTCCGGTGAGGAAGAGGAGAGGAGGTCACGCTGATAAGTGCCAGGGGACCGATCCGACGGCGTGCGTAACGGCGCGCAAAGTTCCCGCGCCGCGCGCGAGTCGTCGTCGTCGTCGACTTGTCGTACACTTTCGGTACGGTAAGAAAAAGGGCAAATAATACCGGATTTAAGAACCGGCTGCATCCGTGCAAGACCGTGTCAGATTACGCGCCGGTTCTCCATCCTCCTCTCTGGGGGCCCCTACCCGGTCTGGTCCCTCCTTCCCTGCTGACTCTGCCGTTGTCTCCCGTTCTTGAGATCGCGCTGCGCTCCGCGCGCGCGGAGCAACGAGAACCGCAGTGACGCCCGGCTGCATGGTAGTAAACGAGCCGCGATAAATGGACTTCGATATTAATTAAGCCGACGTTCAGCTGACGCGCGACGCGACGTTACAAATCGGTACGCGCGGCACGGCGCGGCGAGTCGTTCCGTTTTTATTCGCGGTGATCGAAGCCGCGTCGCAATATAGCGGCGCGCCGCGCCGGTAGCGGCTCTTTCGCATTCATACGACGATAATGCAATTCCGCAGTACTCCGTTTCGATCACGCTCCGTTTCGCTTCCCCGTCTTTTCCTTCCTCTCCTTCTCGCGGGCGTGTTGCCGTCGCAAGATGGCCAGCGACGAAATCCTACTTTCACGCTCGCAGACATGTCATGCTCTCGAGAGAGGCTGCGGAGGCCTGGTGGGGTCCTCGTCGCCGCCAACGTCATACGGACGTATCGGCCGGCCCCGCTTGTGGCAGTAACCTTGCGTTCTCGCGTCACGTCATTTTTTATTATCGTATCAAACGTATGCTAACAGTCGGCGTGACGCGACGCGACGCGACGCGGAGACATGACGGGGCGGGCGGGCGAACGCGGTGATCGTGGTCGCGTCTGTGGGCAAGGTAAGACAATATGAGCAGGCTTGTCGGTGGTCAGTACCGCCGGTACAGTCCATGGAAAATCATTCCTCCTTGCTCTCTTTCCGACTCTTTGTTTTCGTTTCCTGCGCGCCTACTCCCGGGCAGCATGCACGAGCCCGGCATGCCAGGCTCGAGAAACGGGGCTTTCAGAGAGCTACCAGCGACAGCTGGAGCTCGGACCGATAAGTCGTAGAATATCGTAACGATGATCATAAAATGAAAGGGGTATGTGTCCACGGGGCACGGGGGAGATCGCGAATCGATCGGCCGCGGCGAGTAGTGAAACTACGACGTCGCAGAGCAGGAAAATTATCTCGAGCGTAATTAACGTCAAGCCGGGGACGTATAGAGGCGGTGTAATAAATTGGCGCTCTCGTGGACTCTCGCGCGGAAATGCAAATATCGAAAATATCGTTCGCGCGAAACGACGCCGCCGCCGCGCCGTGCCGCCGGTGTTGGCACGCCGACCACGTTTGCGTTTGCGAGCCGGTCGATCAGGCGACGTGGCATTAACGTCTCGATATCCGCGCAACCTTGACCGAGTACGCGACCGATTGCTGAATCCTCGACACCTGGAGACGACCCTGACGCGCCGGTGAGAAATTGCGCGCGTTCGACCAACTGCTATCTTATCATCGAATCATCCGCGAACCGAGAATTTTCTTAAGAATAACATGTCGCGACGGATTATCTTCGACGATTTTAAAAGCAGCATAGAATCTGACTTTGTAAGAAACCGTGCGTTAATACTTCACCATTTCGCGACATTTTTTTTTTCTAAAACGGTCTTGCGGTCGCGGTCTTGCTCCGCTGCGAGTCGCTGATGAAAGAAAGCCGGCGAACTGTCTTTGATAATCTCTAATTTATTTTAATGACGCCGAAGCGTGACTCGGGGGAGAGAAAGAGAGACGAATCAGAACGAGACGGAGACTCGGCGAGACTTCGGGAGAATGCCGAACGCCTCCGACGCCGCTACGTTGTCGGAGGTCAGGTTCACCAGCCGCGCGATGCGCTCGATCTCTTTCTTCGCTCGTCGTTTTCGATGCGCAGATGGAGCTCGAAAGATCAACGCGATTAGAGCTGCGATAATCTTTTCTTTGTCAAGTTACGTAAGACGTGAGAAACAGTGTTGGAAAATAATTCTAAGTAACGTGCAATAAAATTGCAAAGCGTATACGAGTTGAAAAGTTTGATTCTTAAAAACCAATCGAAAATGATCAACGTATAAAAGTGGCACAGTTATCTTTTTTAGCATAATGCATAATATTTAATTCAATATTTATTTCCAAGCAAATACCTGATTTTTTATGTGCCTTATATAATGTCTACCGGAGTACGCGCTAAACGGAGTTATTTAACATTAATTGATCTTTGATAGGCACGATCGTAGAGCATGAATGAGAGTAGCGATTAAATATTGATACGATTTTGGAGTGACGGCCAAGGTGCGAAATATCGTGACGCCATGTGGCGAAGGTCGCGTAACGACGCGTTCTTGCGAAGGTCTCGCGCAAAGCGGGATCAACGTTCCCAGGACGTAAGAGGATAGTCAAAAGTAACACCGAGTCAAATCGCGTGGAATCCGAAGGCCCCGAGAGTGCCGTGCTGCACATCGTGGCTCACGGTCGAGCCGTCCGCAAGCGGCGCGGCGGCGGCGCGCCTGGCAGAGAGAGAACGCAGGATGCTGGCCGCTGCATCTTGCATATATGTATGTTTTATGTCAGCGTGCATTCTGCATTCGCGCCGTTGCCACATCCTCCTCGACTTCTTTCTCTCTCTCTGCTTCTTTCCCCGCCAGCCTCTCATTCCGCCCTCCCTTTCTCCGCGACGTGTACCGCGCGTCTTTTCTTCTCATTAAATCCCGTCCCCCTCGTCTCCCGCCTTTCGTCTTTTCTATCTTTTCTTCGGTTCCACCCGCGCTTCGCGAATCGCGCGGCGGCGACGGTGTCAACGAACTCGGAAAAGCGAATGCTCGTACCGAAAAAGGGGAACCCAAGGGGAAAAGCGCGTTACAATATAGCGTCGGAATGCTTAATAGATCGCTTGTCGAGATAAATAACCGCTCGAGCTATACCGAACGAAACATTAAGCAGCGTTGAGTACAAGCTCCGATTGTTGCCCGCCGTTGATCAACCGCAACGATGTAACAAGATGACTGGCTATCGCGGGCCGATGATTTTTCCTCCGCTCGTAGAGCGCCAGAGCTCGTTATCCGAACAAAACAAAGCTTACTCGCCTATCGCGAGTTTTTTTCTCAACCCGCAGGTAACTCAAATTTCTCCCCTCGTCGAAACCTCCCGGCGAAATTCCCACGAGAAACGCGCGGGGAAGGGTTGGCTTTTTGCCAGCGAAATCATTTTTCTTTGCGCGTACGCGCGATCCGCGATCAGCACGCGTAACATTTTCTTTCATTTATCTCTCTCCTTCGCCCCAAGCAGTCTTCACGTCTTTTATTATCTTAAAGAAAGTTTCAGAGGTTTACTTTTATTCTCAGTTTCGAAAGAGTTTATTATGTTTTCTTCTTATTTTATAATAAGTGTTCTCGTAGAGTTTATTAGCATACGAGTAATTTCTATCTTTGACTCTCTTTCTCTTTCTCTCCGATTCTCTTATTCTCTTTTCCTTCCACAAACTCTCCACGCCTCTCACTCTCGACTCTCATTTCCTTCTACACGCAAGCGATCTCGTCGTCTACGGTGCCGCCTGCCGCGCTGGTTTGAGAGTCGTGAAAAATACTGATACATAGTATTACGCGGAACTTATGCAGCCGAGCCGTGTACACGAAACCGTCCGGGATAAGTTTGTTGCCGACTGGCAAGTGACGGAGCGTCACGGGAGGTCGATCAGTCCGTCTCGACGTTGGAGTAGGTCGAGATGCGCCTCGTACCTCCCTCCCCGCATGATCGGTATACCCCGAAAAACAGACACGGTCAACGTCGATCCGCGATCGTGATCTTGATTTGCACTCGCGGTTCGCATTTAGCGTTAAATGTGACTGTCTGATTATGAGTTTTATTTATCATATCACGAAAATCATACTTTCCAACGTTGCCGCGTTAAGAAAGATGGAGATATATGGCACTATGCATAGAATATGAACGAATCAAAATGTACCGAATCGACGTTTTAAGTTCGCGAAGCTTTTATAGATTTGTTCACATATATTTGGAATAATTTCGTTAGGGGACAGATTTAGGAAAACGTTCGAGAGAAGGATCGAACGGAGTGCCGGCAGATCGAGTATCTTCTTTGTTCGGAAAGGGAAGAGTATGCGCGGGAATATAAAGTGCAAGTTTTTCGCGAAGCGCGTAGTGTAAGGCTTTCACGAACGGTAAACGCGGAGATCTTTCTTCTCTGGTATCTCGGCGTCGCGTCATTCAGTGGGCAGTGTCGTTCGCGCTCGAAGGAGCGCGTCGTCCTCGTTCCGGAATGTGTGACCGCGGTACGCGATCCTGAGGAAGGACATGTTTGACGTGGGGCCTGTCTTAAGGCTAAGCGGCCGGTTTCGTGAATGCGTATGACGAAGGAGCGCGTGGACAGCGAAGACGTCGCCCTGGCTAGTTCCGCTTGCGGTACCGGAACTACCGGCAGGTTAGCCATGTTAGCCGTACAATGGAGCAAATCCGGAAATGAAACGAGGTGCCAGGACATTCGCTTGCTGTCCAGTCGCTCCCCTCTTCCCCCCTCGCGCGGTGATACCAGGTTTACACGTAGTCAATGAAGGCACCGGTCAAGTACCAGTTTATTTGTTTACCTTTTCCATCACTTTTTTTCGAAGAAGGTGAGCAAGTAACTTGACTCGCATTCCTATTGACTTCGTGTATTTATGGTTTTCTATATTGCCTCTTACCTCTCGTGCGCGAGTCTTTACAGTAGGTGGATCACAGTTAAATCGCAGTGGTAGGAGCTAGGTAAAAAGATCACAAAATATGGCACACTGTTGCCCGAGTTCATCGTTCGGCACTTCGCGGCGCGGCTGGTCGCTCTGGTGGGGGCGGCGGATCCGGTGGAGGAGGGTGACGAAGAAGAAGAAGACTGTACGAAGTTAGGGAAAGGGAGTCGAGAAAATGGGGAGAGAACGAGGAAGGAGCGTTTGGAGAACTGACGGAATTGAAATACGTAGAAGCGGGAAAGGAAGGAACGGAGAACGAGACGAGACGAGACGAGAGGATCTACCTAGCGCACTGTCAGCTGTCAACCGCGCACACGTTGTCAATAGTCTTCTTTCACAAGCGTTATTGCTATTCAGTCTGAAACGAGACAGATCGACAGTTCGACACCCTCGAGGCTCTTTCGCGGTTCCCCCGAAAGTCCCCACATTGGCCCCTCGAAGATGGTGTGAACGCGGTACGGTTTCCTCGTGAAATTCTTCCTATAATAATGAGCGGTAGCTGTCTCTCTTCTTTCGGTCTTTTCTCTCAAGAATCCACTGTCTTCTGTCGATCGGTCTCACTGGCTAATTCCTGCGTTCTCTTGGTCCCAATAATCTACCACTCGTTGCTTCTTTTTTTTTTAAACGCCCAGATTGGTCCCTGTTTCTTTTACTGGGTTAACAGTGCGTGGGAGAGGAAAGGGAGATGATGAAGTGAGAAACATCACTGGTACTCGTGGTCGGTACTGTCGTGGTCTTCGTGGTGGTGATGGTCGTCGTCGTCGTCGTCGTCGTCGCAGTCGTTGTCGTCGGCGTCGGCGTCGGCGTCGTCGTCGTCGTCGTCTTCGTCGCACTCTCGCCTCCTCGTATGTATGTGTGACGCGGTGCGCGCGTGGTGTCGCGTGAAGTTGATCGTGCGTGCGCACCTTGTGCTTCGTTAAAGAGTCTTTTCCGTATAAAATGCTGGGGCGCCGGCGAGAATCGGTTTGGCCGTCGCCGCGTAGGCTTCATGCCGGCGTCCTCGTCGCGGATTGGCCGCACATCATACGGTGGGGAGCACTGGCGCGAAGGTCCGAAGGTAGAGTACTCGCCTCGAGAAGCCACCAGAGCGGATCCAGGAGAGTATGAGAGTGGGGTAGCGCCTGCTGCTATTGCCGGCAACGCACGCTCTATCTACAGGGGGTTTCAGGGACGGCTAGGGTTGCATAGATCTACAACGATGACGCCAAGTTTAAATCAAGGATCGCACTCCAAGTCGTTCGAAAGTCGGGCAGGTTTTCACAGAATTTAAAGACAGTGATTTCGCAAGTAGACAAATCTCGTTGTACGATCATATAATGGTCTATATATGTGTTAATCCACTTGACTGTATGCGAGCTTGATCAAATAGCAAATAGCCATCGAAACGACTCATGTCGGTGAAGAGCGTTCCATTGGTTTCGGGAGCGACATAGAACGCCTAGTTCGGACCGCCAAAAATAGTGATTGGCACGGAGGGAGTTCCTAATCTGGAAGTAGTATGCGATCGACCAATGGTCTTTCGTTAAATTTGGGACCGTGCTCTAGTGGGGACGTAGGCGCATAGTAACGTGATGAGATAAATTCTAGTGGGGATAAAGGCCCATGGAAGATACGGTCGGACCCGTGGAACGAACTCGCCGAGCGGACCTTCCTCCTGCGTCCATCGGCGGGACAAGGACACGATTAAAACGAGAGAGGAATAGACAGAGAGATAGAGCGAGAGAGAAAGAAAGAAAGCGCGGAGAGAGTCGGAGTATCTATCCGACAGTGCCCATCTTTCTCTTTTTCTCTCTGTCTCTCATAGTTTCTCCGCAGCTTCTTCCGTCTTCGTCTCGCGTTAGTTTTGCACATGTCGCTGTCTCTTCGTCGAGCTCTCTTTCTCTCTCATTTCATCTATTGCCGTCTACCTTTCGGACTTCTCACTCTCTCCCCCCGCTCTCGCGCTCGGGAAGAGCCAGGCTATTCACCCACGCATGCACGAGATGACGATGATGATGATGCCGGGAACGCTGGCTGCTGCAACATGCAGGCTCCGAACGGTCGTTGCTTTTCCGTTTATCCGAGCGTTATAGTTATACCTCGAGTGCAAAAATGCACGATAAAATTCACGCGCGGAGAGAGAAGTGTGTCTTAATCCATTTACAGCATACCGGCGCGCCTTTCTTAATTAGCAATTATCGCAGCCACTCGATTTTCGTCCGCATCATAAAAATGTATCTCAATATACGAGTTGCTCACGCCGATATCTTTAAGATGTCTTTCAGGGACTTTCGACAAAGACACCCTCTCTTTCGCGGAAATCGCGATTCTTTTTTTTTTCTTAACTGACCGAGTTAATTTCGTGGCCGCGAGACGATCGGTTCCCCTCTTTCTAATTGTCTGACCTCCATTTTTAATCTCGAAGGATAAAGAAACATCTATACTTCTCCGTCGTATCTTTAGCGGATTTTTTTTTCTCGCGGTGTGCAACGCGCGAGTGACATTGGTGAACCGCCGTTGTTGTCGGCGTCGTCGTTGCCGTCGTTGAACGGCCTCGCTGACACAGATTCCGAATCGGCTATTTTTTACTCCGGCCCGCTCGCGCTTTTTTATCTCCGCTCCTTGGTGCGTGCGCGCCTTTTTCTTCCCCGCGCCTCCCTCTTTGCGGAGATCGTTCGTTCGCTCGCTTTCCTTTCCTCTTCCCACGCGCCCATCTTCTTCTCTCTTTCGCGTCCTCCTCTCCCTCGCATTCTCAGCCAGATCTTGACCTACGACTACGTTTGGGCCAACATTTTTCGGTAGTCGACCCGTTCGAGCAAATGGCAATCTTTTCAAGACAGTTATAAATGCCATATTAATATATATATATAATGTCATATTAATAATGAATTTATATTTTATTCTGTTTCTTTTATATAAAAGTTTAAAAAGTGCCATGTTAAAAAATTTACTACATTTTAAATATCTAAAAAACTTTATTTTTCAAGATTAATTACATTAATTCTTGTTATTTTAGTTCCGCCTTAGTCACAACGTACCAATGCCGATTATAGTAATTTCGCAATTGTTTTATTTGTTCAATGATTTTTAAATCGGTTTTTTCTCTCTGTAGCATAATTCTATTACAAATTATTTCAAGGAACTCTTCAAAAGATATATCTGTCTAAAAACTCTAAAAGCACTAAGTTCACGCGCGTGTCCAGAAAATCGTGAAAACCGCGGTCATTTTAGCTGCGTTGCATTTCAACGATCAGCTCCGAGTGCACGCAAAATGCACAGATATATCTGTCTCGCCATCGCCGCGGAGGGAACTCGGAGAACTTATTCTCCTCTCGCTTTCTCGCGCGTCTCTCTCCTTCTATCCTTCTCGCGCTTTTTCTCCTTTCTTCCCGCGCTCTCGCAGCCAGATCCTGACCTACGACTACGCTTTCGTGCGAACGCGCGAATTTCGCCCGAAAGTCGACGCGGCCGAAGGAGCGGATTCGCGGACCTCCGAGGTCACGGAGCGACAGTGGGGATCTGAGGCCGTGGGTCCACGAGGGGGGCCGCGACG
Organism: Temnothorax longispinosus; assembly: GCF_030848805.1. Taxonomy (NCBI): domain Eukaryota; kingdom Metazoa; phylum Arthropoda; class Insecta; order Hymenoptera; family Formicidae; genus Temnothorax; species Temnothorax longispinosus. The sequence continues at coordinate 11,574,369 of NC_092369.1, forward strand.
TGAAGAAAGAAGGCAGACGAGAGGGAGATCGAAGTAGATGGTGGAGGTGGACGTAGAACTGAGGGGGACGAGGAGAACGTCCAGGAGGATGCGGTGGTGGCGGAGGACTAAGCGACATGGCTCACGGCGGGATACAGGAGGCGTGAAGGGGGAGGGGAGAGAGAAAGAGAGAGAGAGAGAGAGAAGGTTCGATGAGGAAGAAAACGGACGAAGAAGAAGAAGAGGAAGAAGAAGAAGAAGAGGACGAAGAAGAAGAGGATGAAGAAGAAGAAGAAGGGGGCTGATCCAGCGGCAATATACACACGGAGCGGCGCAGACCGCGGCAAAACTCCGCAGTTTTGCTCTGTTCGATTTTGCAAACTTATATTTAGAAGGGCAACGATCTTTTGCCGCGCTCGCGGCGGCCCCAGCGAGAAAGAGAGGAGAGGAGAGGCGAAGAGAGGTTCTCGGATACGCGCGCGGTCTCTCTCTCTCTTTCTTTTTCTTTCTCTCGCGGGACGGACCCCGAGATTTCTCGACCGCGAGAGAGCCACGAAATGGCAACTCTCGCTACCATTGCGTTTGTGCCCCGCTTTTTCTGCCAGTTATAGCCGTGTCTCTTTTCGTCCTCTCTTCACGCCCCTCTCTGTCACGGATTATTTTTCTTTGTCTCGGTAGCATCGTTATTATCTTACGTCAGCGATTTCGATCCTTTCGGTTCGACGGGTTCGAAATACCGTTGCCGAGTAAAACGTCGCTCCGCAGACGCGCTAAGAAACCATTTAGACACTCATATAACACTCATCGCAAAATACTCGCGATACGGAATCTATGAGATTGTTGTGAAATTTAAAATTAGACCACGGATCGAACGCGAATTTATTTGCGAGTCGCGAATTTCCTTCGCTACGCCGCATTATTACACATGGACGAATTTATAGACGGGCGATACACGCTCGTGACGTATATTGAGTAATATCGCCCCGTGCACCAAGGCCGAAAACAGTGCGGTCCCTACGTTGCCCTATAATCGTGCATGCATTATGGGAAACTTTGAGGTCAGTTACCTCGGCGAAGTGTGTGTGTTTCGTCGTCGCCTTTACTCGCTCGCGGCGGGTTTCGCGCGGGCTCGCATGCCCCGCTCAATAACGAATTCGCTGGTTCGTCGCGCGAATACGTGCCGCTAATTGACATAATTGCCCGCAACAAATATTCGCGTGGGCCACCGGAAAAGTTTCGCCCGTCTATTATCGGAGAACCGATGTTTTGCGACGCTCACCCTTCTGTTTTCTTGTCTTCTTCGCCATGTAATGTATGTAATCATTACGGAAATACCACGACTGTTGTTGATATATGCATACGTCATTAAAAAGGAGTTCGCGCTTCTGGAATAGCCTCAAGCCTGTGTATTTCTGTCCTGAGCGCGATAATCGCGCAACACGTGTCTCCCCGTCGTTCTACTCCGTATATTATCGCAAATTCTCGCGAAAGTCGGACGATAATCGGCGAAATTCGTCGTTCGATTCCCCGCGGACCTCCGGCGAACATACCACGACGGGATATTTCCGCGATATACGCGCTGAAACGTAATATAAGCGTCGGGTACGCATGGCGTGCGCGGGCGGATTTCGCTCTGTCTCGTGGAACAAGGTTTTCTCTATCTCTTTCTCCCGGCCGCCCCTGCGAGTGCAATCTTATCGTGGAGCAGCGCGCTGCACTCTCGCCGCGGCAGCAGAGGAGCGCGGAGTCAACGAACGATAAAAAAAAGCACGAAGAATAAACTCCGTTCCGCGTACCCCTCCCCGTTCCGCGCGCGCACTCTTCCTTCTCTCGCACGAGGAGAGCTCTACTCTTTTGCCATCCGCGTGTTGCAACCTCTCGGGCGTGTGTGGGCGCGAATGCGGCTTTCTTCCATCCTCTCTTTCCCTTCCTTCCCCTCTCCGTCCCTTTGACGCCCCTCTCTCCTTTTTTCTTTCTCTTTCTCTCTCTTTCTCTACTGCGCGTTCTCCCCGCGCTCTTCGCCGCCCCCGCGGCTCAGTCGCCACGCCGCTCCTCTTCCCTCTTTTTCTCGTGGTTTGTTTGGGGTAGGTCACGGCGAAGCCGCATACGAAAGACGGGGGAATGGGGGAGAAAAGTGAGAAGGAAAGAACCGTGTGCACGTCGGCGCCGGGGGCCTGGGTCCGTCGCGACGCGGCATCTTCCACCTTCCTCTGCCGTAAACGACTCTTTGTACCAATCACGTAGTTTTGACATGTCATTTGCGAACGGTAGTCGTGCTTTGATGCAGCCCGCTAGCGAAATGCATCCATACGGTTTCGATTACTCGTGGAAACAGAATGGAAAGTCATTAAGGGCTGCGTATCGTCATTTCAATGTGAAAATTCCGAGTCTTTTGTGAGCACTACCGTCAGTATTATCGCTCTGGTATTTTTCACAAATTCTTTTTTACTAATTACGCTAGTAGGTGCATTTTGATATCTCTTTTTTCGCGCTATTTTCTTTCTGACTTTACATTTTATTTAGTTACATTCGCGAAATGATGTCTCGATGTTATTTCTGTCACTTATAGACGACGTTTTCGTGAGAAACGTTTTTGTCTTCTCCGAGAAAATTAGATTTCTGAAACAAATCTCCATCGCCATTATCACCCGCCGTTCTTCCACAGATTCACCGACTTTCACGAGCGATCGAACGCATTCGATTAGGCCGATTTCGAAGAGGTCGCGGATGCGCGCGCGTTATTGTTGCCGATCATGCGATCCGAAAATCATAGAAAATTACTGAAAAGCCAAGATACTCCGTGACGATTCGCTCGGGACCGGGCGAAAAGGGATAAAACGAGGGAGGGGAGGGCACCCCTCGTCTTGAGACGTCGTAATTCTGTCTTTGCCGTAACGGCTATCCGGCACGGAACTTGACCCCCCCTTCCTTCCCCTCCCGTCATCCGCCCTTTCGGTTTTCTTCCTCGACTCGAAACAGAACAACCCCACTCCACCTCTCTCTGCCTTTCCCCGGTAACCAAAAGGGTTACTCGCTGAGAGAGAAAGAACGGTGAAACAATGACACGCGCGCGAGAACCGTTATTTAAATAGTACACGGGAGCCTTCCGGGCATGAGGAGGAAAAAAAGGCTTGCGCTTCTCCGAGGGACGCAACGTGAGAAAGATTCCTTGGGATTTGCATGCCGGAGCGAGATGTATCCACGCCGCCAAATAGATAATATGCGCTTCTTTTCGTTTTTTGCTATCGTGCCAAGAGAAGCGAGAAGAACGTAGTCATTATTTGATCGTTTTGCATCGCGTCGCGCTCGATTATTAAATCATATACTTTGCGACTATCGTCACGCTTCGTGCGCCTGCATTTTATTAATTTTCTTCGTTATATCTTAAAATAATTAGAAATCTGTCGATCCTGCAGCGATCGAAAGTGAGTTATTAAATTTCTATCGTTAGTCTTTCTCGTTTCCTATTTAATTATTTAACCAAAAGTTTATATATATTCTCAAAATGTTTTAGCTTCCATACAGCGCAAAGCTCGATATAAAAACGTTTGTTACACCGAGGTTCTTATGCATATTGAGATAATGATAATACGTCACAATAATTTACATTCGTTAGAAAGCAGCTCCGTCTCTTTTGGTATTCCTTTCTTCTGATTTTTCTTTTTTCATTTTCCCATTCTCCCCTTCCTTCCTTCTTTCCTTACGGTTCTGGTTTCTCTTGGCAGCTGTCAGCTCAATCCGAAATCGTAGTCCCGGATCGATCAAGGGTGGATCGCGGTCTGGATGCAACTTGGCAATGATCGTTGCGCCGTACGAACCGGTTTAACGCGCGTTGAAAGAGCGAATTGGGGAGAAGCGCGGGCAAAAAATTCATTTGAATCAGCCGACCCGGGTCGAGCAGAGGCGTCGAAATAATTGGATTTTAATTTTCGAGGTAGCGCGAGGTAGAACAAAAAAACGCGGGTGCACCCCCGGTCCTGAGAACGGTTCTCCGCGAATGTTTATGTAATATCGTGGCGCACTCGTCTCGTCCTCTCTACTCCGCGGAACCCTTCATCTTTCCCACGAGCTCACAATAAATCCTCAAGTGCCCCGAAATTTTTTTTTATCAGGACGGCGTCATTGTCAGAGACAACAGCTGATCGCACACGCGTGTGTTATTCTTATCAATTCTTAATTAAACAATCCAGTTGAATTAAATTTGATTAAAGATTCGAAGATTATAGATTTTAATTAAAGCACACATAGCTTCTTGAGATTTTTCCGTGAGGCTGTGTTATCCTATTGTATTATAATTGATATAATATAACTATGTGCGCAACGATCTTTTTTTATAATTTTATAATATTAATTTAACATTAAGTAAAATCCGTAACAGATTAATGAACAGATTAATGAACCTTAAGCTTTAAGAGTTAAGAATCAAGTCCGGCCTATCGAGAGGGTACTCATATCAGTCCCCGTCGCTTGGACATAATGAAAGGACGATGGGTCGCTTCGACGGTTCGGTCCGCGAACGGTGCGTGGGGACGGCACAAAGGAGGCGAATGTTTTAATTAAATCCCGGGGAAACGTGGAAACTTCGCCATCGCTCGGCGTTTTTGCGATTTTCCGAAAGTTTCGCTTCGCGCGCGCGGCGCGGGACGGCTTTTAAGGTGGCGATGGAAGAAAAGGAAGGACGAGGTGGAACACGGCGCGGCGGGAGAACGAGGTGCCCGAGCAACCCCCCATTGCCTCCCGCCTCCCTCCTTCCGTTACCTTTTCCGCCGTCACTCCGACCGCCGCCTCTATCGCCGCTAAAATAAAAGAAGCCGCAAAAACAAAAGAGCGCTGCGGCTACTTAACGAAACAAATTGTTGTTTCGTCCTGGGGTTGAGAATTTTAAAGTTTCCAGCAGGAAGGGGAGAGTATCCCGCCTTTTTACCGCGCCGTACTCTCCTTTCCGGGATCTCACGCTCCGTTCATCAGTCGACAGTTTAACGTAATTCATGGCTCGTTAGGGCCGCTTTCTTTTCCCGTACTTTCGTGCTTGCAACGTTGTTGGCGCAAAGTCGCGCAAGGGAGCCCCGATATGCATCTCGCGTCGACGATCGTGCAAGCTGATCGGATACATCAGCGCGATTGATCAGTCGACCGAAAAATTGCCGCTTACCGATCGATGTACTTTCTCGCCGCGTGCGTGACACAAGCGCTAAACGTTACTGTACGGCGAGACGCACATTTCGCCGCATACCACGCGTCATCCGTTAAATCTCTAGTGTGATGTAACGACGCGCTCGTTAGTACGAGCGCGAGCGAGAACGAGGATCGTTCGAACCGCCGCTGGCGGTCAGTTACGAGTAAGTAAGACTATTACACAATGCACAGGAACAAGGCGACACATTCAGCCGACGAGGTACAAAACGAACGGCGATACATATACGATACACATACGACACATGCCAGCGGGTAAAGAGACAAAATAATAAGATAACATCCAAATCAAAATGACGAACAGAATAAGTGAGCAAAGCGATCGAGATGCAAACGAGACGTTCCAGGGGAGTTCGCGCGGAAGCGAAATCATAATCGGGCAGAATATAGCGAACTGAATGGCGCTGAATGTCGATAAACGAAAGAAAAATAATGTCAATGAGCGAAACGAGACGCAGCGCGTCTGCGACGTGCAGGATCGACAAGTTAAATGAAATGTAAAAGAAAAAAAAACGGCAGCGACACAGAATCTCGGCTGTCGGTGAGAGAAAGCGAGGAACTTAAGGTAGGGACACGCGCATGGGCAAGGAGAGCGTTAATAAAAGGGATTTTGTGAACGGGCTGAGTGTTCAACTCACTCGCTGCAGGGTGGACCAGCATTCCTCGAGGGTGCGTTCGCTGATGTTGCCCATTCCTCCACCACCGCCGGCACCTACTGCACCTCCAAGCCCCGCCGCAGAGGCACGAGACTATCAGGCAAGATAGGATAGCTCATGTTAGTCCCTGATCCTCGTCGTCCTTTTGGCGCTACTAACCGTCTCTACTACAAAGCTCCTTTTCGTCGGACGGTAGTCCGCGAGTGCTACTTCGAATATAAAAACAAACGCGTTCTGTCGTGGCAATGACAAGCCGAGAACGGCGTGACGGAATGAGTATTTCTATCTCGTGTGGGCACGCAGAAGGTATAGTTACGGAGTCGCTTGATCGAGGCCGATAAGGTGTAAATTAATATCGGTACTTGCGATAATAATCATTTGATAATGCAAAACGAGATTCCTACAAAAGTGTATCATATCGCGAAACGTCTCCATGCTAAGAGATTTTCTCGGTTCTGTCGGTTCTTCCTGTAAGCGATATTTATAGTCTCTCTAATTACAAATTGCCGATGCTCAGACTTGCTAACGCGATCTCAAAGTTCCGCTATCTGTCGGGAGATACGATGTGATTTTTTGCTTCTCTCTCTCTCTCTCTCACACACACACACACGCACTCTCACGTTCTTCTTTCTCTCTTTTCCTCATCGTATCGAGACTCCGCGGCCCATGCCGTCGCAGAAACACGGCGCGATATTTTCTTGGTAACATCTTCCCGGCGTACCGTATGACGTATGCGTATGGTATTATCTGTGTTGCGCGGGTCAAGAACCCCGGGAGACGACGTATCTGCATCTCTCGGCATTGGTGTGCGTGGGCCGCGTTCGCATTTGCGGACCGCACTGCTACTTTGACGTGTGCGTGCTTTCTCGGTCTCTCTCTCTCTCACTCTCTCTCTCACTCTCCCTTCCTCTCTCATTCTCCCTCTCTCTCTCTCTCTCTCTTTCTCTCTCTCTCACTCACTCACTCGCTCACTCTCTCTGTCGTTCACTCTCACTCACCCGCAAACTCTCTCTCCCTCTCTCTCCCACGATCGTGTAAGTTAGTACGATGTAGTAAGTCAACGTACCCTATTGGTGTGCATGTGTGCGTGTACGTGCGTCTGTGTATTAGTGCGAACCGTGGTCAGCGTATCTGAGTACAGTCACGTAATCAAACCGACGAAATTGTTGATGACATGTGACTCTGTAACGCTAAGATGACGCTAAATTAACGTAAAAGCTATTGCGTACGAATTCCGCTGGTTTTCCACACAAACGTTGTTCGCGAGCAGCGCGTTACATAGGCGATAAGTTAGAAGTGGCATTTGGTATGTCGTTGAGCGAGAATTTGCATTAGTAACGCACGTTCTATAACTTGGCGCCTCATTTTTGTGCGAGACGACAAACTTTCGCGAAGCGTTGAAACCGCGCTATTTACACGAACGTCAACATGTAGGAGGGACCTTGATATCTCGCGATACTTAGGGCCAGTCGACGCTGCCGGACGACAGCGTCGTTGAATAAATATTTTTCCCCGCGAGGAGAGAAACCTCGCTCGAAAGTATTGTCCGGCGTCTGTCGGCCTGCGAGTGAATGACCCTATTTATCGGTGCGTTATGTATTTTTATCGCGGTCGCCTCGCCCTAGTTATTTATCGCTGCTCTCTTCGCAGTGGATACGGAGAGTCGCGGGACACCCGTCCGTTTCTCTCGCGAAGCGCGCGAGCGGAAGATAATAGAAAAAGACACGTATGCACGCGCTCATAATGTACGCGTGGAACGGGGGAGATAGACTTTTTTTTTCGCGAATGTAAAACTCGGGGACTCCGGTTCGTCCCGCAGCTTCTCACCTGCAACTCGTTGACGAGCTTCTCCGTGAGCGTGGCGTCGTGGGAGTCCTGGCTGGTTGCGCCCGGACTCAGCATGGAGTTTTGTGAATTTTGCTGCTGATTGCCCGACATGTTCATACCGGCGAGACCGCCGTTCTGCGCGATGGTGCCAGCCATGTTGAGCGCCTGCTGCTGCAGATTCTGGGTGAGATTTTGTGCTTGCTGTAGATTTTGCGTGAGATTTTGCGCCTGCTGCTGCAGCGCCTGCTGGTTAAGCGCCTGGCCGAGGTTCTGCGTGAGATTCTGCGCCTGCTGTTGTAGCGTCTGGGATAAATTCTGCGCTTGGCTCTGGATGTTCTGTTGCAGGCTCTGGCTCGCTTGACTTAGATTTTGCGGTTGGTTGAGCAGTTGTTGCTGCTGTTGCGGTGATAAACTCGGCGTCAAACTCTGTGCCAAATTATGCTGTAAGGTTTGTCCGAGATTTTGCTGCATATTTTGTGTAAGCGCTTGGGTTAGTGCCTGGCCCAGATTCTGATTGAGCGCCTGAGCTGCTTGGACGGCTTGGACCGCCAAAGACGGGCTTGACGCCTGTGACATCGTCTGCGCCTGGGCGAGGCTGTGCAGACTCTGGGCCATGCTGGAGGCAATGGCGCCCTGATGATCCGCTTGCGGCGACGGCGTCGTCGGTGCCGGGGAAGACTGATGTTGCGGGCCCTGGTTAGTCTGGTTCATCGATAACGCATGCTGCTGTTGTTGCTGCTGCATCTGCTGTTGAGGACTCGCAGTTTGGCCGAGGGTCGCGTTCGCGTTCTGCTGCACTTGCGAAACCGCAGCCTGTTGCTGTTGTTGTTGTTGTTGTTGTTGTTGTTGCTGCTGCTGCTGCTGCTGTTGCCCGAGCGGACTATGCATCTGCTGGACTTGCTGCTGATGCTGCTGCGTCGAATTCGAGATTGGACTATGCTGTATGCCGGGTGAATGTTGAGGCGGACCGCGTTGCGGCTGCTGCCAGTAATCCGACATCTTAAATACGTGCTGGCGTAGCGCGTGGAGGTTCGCGGCTGCCGCCGTGACAGCCGAGGCTTGAATCTCCATGGGTTCGGATTCGTTTTCAAGGTCGGGCTCCGGCGAGCTGCAAGGATCCTCGTCCTCCTCCTCGTCCTCCCGCTCGGTGATGTCCTCGTCCTCCTCGTCGTGAATTCTGGCGGACCGGTCCGGCTCGGGTCCGGGCGGTCCTCCGCCAGCAACAACAGCAACACCACCGGCGCTTCCGCCGCCGCCGCCACCTCCTCCACCGCCACTTCCGCCGCCGCCGCCACCTCCTCCACCGCCGCCTCCTCCTCCACCTCCTATCCCACCCCCCGAATCGCCAGAGTGGAGATGATTCCCCGGGTGATGCTGATGATGATGCTGCTGTGGCAGGTGATGGTGAGGACGCGACTCTGGATTTTGGTTGTGCTGCTGCTGCGGATGCTGCGGCTGCTGCTGCTGTTGTTGCGGCTGTTGCTGTGGCTGCTGCGGCGGCTGCTGTTGCTGATGGTGATGCTGCGGCTGCTGGTGGTCTAGCTGGCCGAAATCTGGTTGGGCTTGCGTCTGGGCACGCAGGTCCAGGGCCGCCGTCGCGTCCGAAATTTTGAGGCCTTCGCGAGAAGCCCGGGCTACCCCCTTCCGGCGCAGCTTGCCCGCTTTTTCGCACCCCTTCCGGTAAGCAGCTCGACGGCCGGCACACCTCTGCGCTCGCCGCCGTTCCTTCCTACCTTTCTCCTCGCTCGGCCGCTCCTTTCAGCCTCGGGATCGTCGTAACGATAACGATCCTCGCGCCGCGCCGAGCTTCGACGTGGGCGGCGGGCAACGTCAGTTACTCGCCACCTGCTGCGACTTCCCGGCCCTGCTACCTACCGCCTGGCTCATGAAACTTCCTCTTATGATTCCTCCACTCCCTCTTCCGGATCTTCTCCCAGATCTCTTCTTCTCTATCGCGCCTCCCCTATGTCGTTGCTGTCGGTTGCGATGCCTCTCGCGAGAACACCGCCGATCGGTGATTGTACGTCCGTAATGCGTCTTTTATCGTGATGACTTCTTACGTACGCAGGTGGCTGTCGTGCCGCGTACGTTTGCGTTCGTTCACGTTTTCGCGGTTCGGTTTCGATGGTCCTTTTCTTTCTTCTCTTCTTCTTATTCTTCTCCCCCTCCTCCGTGTGTCCTCATATGATTGGGTGTGTGGTAAATGTATGTGTGTGTGATTTATATGTGTGGTCTGCGTGAGTTGTTGCGCGCGCGAGCGAACGTTCTCCAGCAAATAGGAGAACGGTCTATTTTCCTTCGTCTATCTAACTTAAACTCTAGCGTACACTTAAGTTCAGGTTAAAATTCAGGATTGCCCAGCCCGGACGGTGTGAACGAGAAGGATAGTCCACGCGGACGCGAATCGTTTATCGGTCGGAAGGGCTTCCGCTCCTCTTCGGGGTGAGAAATCGCACTCGCGGATGATTACCGCTCGTCCCGTTTTGCCCTGAGTATTTTAGCCCCGTTATGTTGGATGTGCGTGCGTGTTGTGTGTGCGTGCGTGTGTGTGTGTGTGCTCGAACGCGCTCGAACAGGCTCGAAAAGTTGGTGTCCGCTGTTATGCGCGTCGGCCTGAATCGGTGAGTTCTGTGATTTCTCTTAAGCGGGACGAGAGCGTTTCTCTCCGGGATTTCCGTCACTCCGTTTCTGCTTCTGCCTACTTCCTCCGATCGTCTTCTTCTGCGTCGCGTCCGTCGATGACTCCTCCTCGAAATGCGACTCTAGCGTTTTAACTCTTTAAAAGGAATTCTATTCGATTATCGATCACCGCTCGTCGTTACCGATATCGTCGATGGTAGTTGTGGTTGCTTCTTATTATCGTTTAGGTTTAATTAATATTGCACTTAGGTACACTCGTTTTTTGAACACACTGAAATATATATGTATGAGCGCGGGGTTCTCTGTCGAGCTTTCTTTCCGATTCTTTCTCTCTCTTCCTCTCTCTTTCTCTCTCTCTGTCTCTCTCTCTCTCGCTCGCTCTATCTCTTTCGATCTTTGTCTCTCTGCGCTTCCGTAGCTACTTTCCCGATCTTTCTGTCCTCTATCTTCTTCCTCGCTATCTTCGGATACGCGCGATCAATTCGCTAATCACTTTCTTCTTTGCAACCCCGCTTCTACTCGTTCGGCTCTCGGTCTTCTTACGCTCTTCTGCTTCTCTGCTTCTGCTTTGCTCGTCTTATTCTGCTTCTTCCGCTTTGTCCAGTCTTCCTCTCCTACGCGGGAATCTCTCGCTGCAACGCGTCTCCCGCTCGAAGCTGCAATCCAAAAAAATAAAATACATTTTTGCGTTGTTCGACGTCACGCACGACGAACATTCAACATCAACACTATAATTTTTTCTACGTCATAGGCAACTGTTTTACACGTTTTGTTCACGATCAGGAAAGCATTCGAATGTCAATGAGACATCTTCGAAGGTATTAGACCGTTCGAAGGCTGTCACAAAATTCACTGTGACTCTCGATAATATTAAGATCCGATTATAAATTCGATAATATTAAGATGTAAAATATTCTGACTCCCGGTACGTGAGAACAGCGTTTCACATTTATTTAAAACATTGATTTTTGCTAGATGACTGCCTAAAATCAGCTGTCGCAGTGCAAAAATATCGAGTGCCGAATAACGCGACGTGAATCGAATTAGAAGAATTCTAATAAAATTTCACGAATTATATCAGGAAGACATTAGCCTCGAGATTTTATCATCTTATGATTTTACGAGGTAACGTTAAATGCGATTCTCTTTCGACTGACGTTTATGAAGGGTTACACTTCCGGCTGCGACACAAACAATAATTTCAACCAGCACTGTCAGAAGCACGCACTAATTAAGCGGCATGGTAAATCTCGCCCATTTGACATATCCAGCTCTCGTGTCGATAATTTAACATTACACAAATTCATGTCCTTCTTTATGTTACACCGATTGTCGTTGACGCGGATTTTCCAATTAATTTCGAATTTTAGAAAAATCGTCTGGCTCAAAGTGCGAAAGCGAAGTGCGCGAACGTCTTCTGCCGTCGCATCGTGCTCAGCACTGACAAGGGAAAGATACGGGACTGTATCATGCGTAATGCAAAAATTCAGGAAAGCCGGTATGGAGAACTGAAAAGGTTTATAACTGAAAGAGAGTAACATGTCGATAAATCAAATATTTATTCAAATAAAAGTAATGCCAATATAACAATGAGTAATAAATCAGAGTACAGTGAATAGGATAAAAATAAATGTCCAGAGCACTGAATATTCTCAGGAATGTAGCGTGAAGTTGCGATTTATACATTGACGTAACATCATGGCAAATAACGCGATGTCACACTATGACACTGCCGCTCACTGCTGTACAATTACGTTCGCGATTATTATAATTTTTTTACTGTTCCTTCGTTAAATTGAGAATTTATATTTTTGCTGCAATTTTCAAATTACATCGTTATTTCCCGAATTATTTTCGAAAACGCGGTCAGATTTTTTTTGTAGGGGCTGTCACTGAGCGATGAATAGGGTCGACGCATTGACGATGATGTCAATGAAATGCCAAATAATTTGTTGCGACGTGTACAAGGTTTACGCGACGTGTACTAGGTTTACGCGACGTGACGAGCATTGTCGGCTGCCCGCTGAATTAACGGCCCGAAATGATCACGCACGCAGATATTCACATAATCGCTAACTCGTTTACTCGCGACATGGCGATTCGTTACGTTTATTGTCCGCTATGTAATTCCGCAACCACGAGCATCAAACTGATGATTCGCGTGACCATCAATTTCGAGGTTTCGAGATAACGGCGATCGAGATTCCCTTTGTCCTTTCCCCGATCTGCCTTCTTGTCGTTCGCTTTCTCGCGATCTTACCGAAGCACATCGTACCACACCGGAAATCGAGAGGGGATCGAAGCGTGTGCGATCGCGACGAAACACTGTCGAGACGGCGACGATGACGTACCGGGCATGTCAGGATTCGGAACAGGGAATAGGAGGGGGTGGGTCAGTGTGGTGGTCTCGGACCGAAAGTGGGGAAAACTGAGTAAAATCACACGAAAGTAGAAAAAGAGGCAAATAGCAGACGCGTTGACGATTGGGTGTATTAATCGGACCTAGACGCACGGTCGCCAAGTGTCGTTACGTTCACACAACTCGCGACACAAGATCAGCCGAGGCAGGATATTCCGAGAGAAAGAATCCGGAGGATCCCTTACTGGAGAGATCCAAGTGCGGATGACAGACGGGCAGATGCGGCAGTCGGTGATGGTCGGTAATACGCGTAATATGATCGTTGCACCTCGGTCCGGCTGCTCGCGACCTTCGTGCACGGTATCGGCCAAGACACTGTTCTTCCTCTTCGAAGGACGACGACGGTAACGACAACGACTACGAAGACGACGATGACTACGACGACGACGACGTACGACGGGGGGGAAAAAGCTCTCTCCTCTTCCGCGTTCGAGTCCTTGACGGAGGAGGAACCGAAACTGACTCGGGTCTGCGGCTCGCGAGAAACGCTAAGTCCTTCTCCGTCGGGGGCCGGTGGTGGCGCGCTTCTCAGACCGCGTGCGTCTGACTAAAAGCCACCCCCTCGTGCCTTAAAGAACGCGTGTTCGGGTAGGGGCGTTGTCTTAGGTGGTGCGCGGCCGCGAAATTTCTGGCCACCTCGGGGCGCCTTCGCCGTATGTCGTTTCTTACCGCGGCGATTTCGTACGCGGGTCCGACGGGCCCGGGCGCGGGCCCAGGTTACCGTGGACCGACTCGTGACCCCGGCCGCGTCCACCCACGACGAAAATCTACCTCCGGGAGGACGAAAAACTGAGGCCGCCGTAGGACAGGAGTTTTCAAGCTACCCCTCTTTTCCTTTGCCCCCACCAGACACGACGCCGAGGCGCGCGCTCTATCTCCCCCTTTTCCTCAAACTCTCCTCACCCTTCACCCCGCGCCCAGGTGGGTGGGGGATTCTCCGCCGCCGACTCCGCCGACGCCTCGTACGGGGGTAAGCGTCGTAAGGGGTGAGAGAAAGAGAGTGGGGCCGCTCTCCGTCTCCGTTTCGCCCGGCCAAGAAAACCCTCCCGGAAGGAGGGTAGGAGAGAGTCGTAAGAACCGATTATCTGTCTCTGTCTATCTCGATCGCTATCTTACACTCCGCGGTTACGTTCCGGCGTACGTAAGTACGCGAGGCCAGGACAAACGGGCTCTCGGTTCGTGTACTCTCTTTTTGCTAAGGGTGCGTCCTTGAAAACTTTTCGTCCGACCGTCACGGATCATCTCCGTCGCGTAGACTCACTTGGACTTTACACGATCCTCCTTTGCGAATCAACGAATTCTCATTTAAGAGATAAGTATATAAGTCTCGAGACGCGCGCGACATGCGACCGCCACGAATCGGGATACTCGACTGACCGAAAAATTGTAGGGGGCTTTTGTATAAGGGGGTGTAACAGTCTGAGATACGAATAAAAAAGAAGGGGGACCGTCGTATAAAAATGGCCTCCTCCCTCGTGTCCCGTATGGCAACGCACGCGTGACTAATCGCGGGGGAGTGGGGTAGGCATTCTTTTTTATCCCTCTTCACGAATCGCCCTATGCTCAAGTTACGTGGCTCACGATCCGTATTCCCGATATTAATGCGCGAAGTTTGCTCGCAACTCGATGGCGATCAGTTGATTAAGTGTCGCGGATCCATCGATCGGGCCAGGGAAGCGGATTCGAATACATCAGATCACTTCGGCCATCCGTCATCCAATATTCTTCACCTCCCTTCCCCCCACGTTTTGAAAGTCAAATCGCGATTTAAACATGGATCATCGACCTTACGGAGGACGTCGACTTTCTAGTGGACGCGCTGATGCTCATTTCGCGGCGAAGGGTGGTCGATGGTCATCCTGCTCGTCTTACGCACCCTCCTCGCCGAAGTAGACAACCAAGCCATCCCTTCCTTCCTTTCTTCTCCCTCCCTCCCTCCCTGCCTCTCTCTCTCTCTCTCTCTCTCTCTCTCTCTCTCTCTCTCATCTAACGTAGCTGCCCCACCATTGCATTAAGCTCCTATTTCTCCCTTCTCTGCCAACGTCTTTCCCCTCTCTGCTCGCTCCTTCGTCCGTCTCTCTCTCCCTCTTTCTCTCGCCGCCGGTTTTCGTAGCTGAATCTCGCATACGCCACCCGACACCCGACACCCTTTCCTACATCCTTTTCTCTCCCTTCTTTCCCTCCCTTTCTCGGCCGCCTCAACTCGCGCTCCCCACCAGCCGGGCAACCCCCACGCGCCGCTTTTTTACGCTGGCTTCGTCCTTTTTTCCACGTGGTGTACACGTGGAAGTATGAATCCGGAAGGTGGGGAGGCGCGACCCCTTTTTTTCCTCAACCTGCCTCTAGCATTCACGCGAGAGAGCTCCGCTGGAGCGTCCGAGACGACGCAATAACGCGTCCACCCTTTCGTCCTTTTATCTCTCTTTCCTCCCTCGGTTGGAAGAGCAGCGGCGGCAAGAAAGGAGCAAAGAAAAGAACGTAGCGTAGCGTAGCGTCGCGTCGCGTCGCGTCGCGTCCGGTCGCATCCCACCACCCATACCCACGTCGTGTCCACCCTATCCGTGTCTCTTCCAACGCGCGTGCGACGAGGGTGGACCGTCGCGCGAAAAAAGTTAGCCAATGGGTCGGCCGTCTCACGATGGTGGAAAAATCGAGTGACCTTCGTCGCACGTGCAATGCCACGCGCGCGCGGTAACTTTCTTTATCGGCGCGACAGACCATTGAAAAATGTCTCGCTTCTTAAAGAGATATCCTACGACGACCGTTTTGGTATATCCGATGTGAGATCGATTATTAGTATGATGTATAGTACATTTTGCGTTACATGCCCGTACATGTCCAAGTACAACTAGAAAGGGGCAGGAAATTAATGCAACTCGTTAATTTAGTTTAATTTTACTTTGTGTTTGTAGGAATGTCTTTCGTGATTAATTAATTTTTTCACCGTAATTTTATAAGTCATAAAAAAGGGAAATAAAGTAATTCTTAAGTCTTTCAGAGCATCGCAACGAAAAAAAGAGATGTAACAAATAGACAAATATAATTTGTTGAGACATATAATAACTAATGGTCAGCCCTAGATATTCGCGAACTATGCGACGAGTAATTTCGCAAAGCTCAAACGCAGGAATATCCAATATCCAGTTTATCGGACACTGAACCGACGGAAGGCAGGAACAGGACGAAAGTAACGCACTTCCGACACGAGGGTCTCTGGCACGAAAGTGCCCGGGCGCGATCGCGATCGAACTTCCGTTCGCGGCAGGCTGCCGCCGCGCCGTGGTAAGAATTTCGGCTCGCATGCGGGTGGAGGGGAGGGATTCGCTCGTACGTCCGCTACGCGCGAGCGTGTGTTCCTCCGGAGCTTCGAAAATAAGTACGTAGAGTGCATTGGGCAATCGAGGCTCACTTTAAATTACAAATGAAGCGGCCGGCGTACGCAAGGATAAAAACAGGTGAGAATCGAGCCTCCGCGCTCGGTTATGGGGTGGGCGGATTGTCAGGTACGCATACGCGTGCACGCACGCGTGTGGGTGTGTGCCGTACGCGTTACTCGTACCGCACAAACGTGCGGTACGTAACGTATGTACGAACGTACGTGCGTTACGTACACGACGTTTTAGATCTCAATCCCGATCCCGATTCCCCCTTGATCCCGATCGGCAGCTGGACTTCAAGAACCGACTAACGGACGGATACTTGCCGTGTACGAGAGTTGTTGCACGTGCACTTGCAACTCTGACGACCAGTTGTCCAGCTTTGCGCTCCGCGAATCGAGCCGATCGACTACCCCGATAGGACGTATGCGCCTTTGCGTAGGAAGACATTTGTCTTCTCGGCCTGATCCTGCCTACTTTGGATTGTCCGCCTTCTTTATCGCGAATGACGGGGGAGTGCGTGGAAATGTGTCGACGAAGGTGGTCGTCAGGTGGTGGAAACGCCGCCGGGATATTTGTTACCTCATGGCCTATGTACCTTCCGAATTTTTAGGCCCGCAGCAGGAATGACGTTATTTCTACTTCAATTAATCGATGAAAATTTATTAATAAAATCTTTAAAACACTCTTTTACGGATAGAAAATAAATGTAAAAATGATAGCAATGCCAATATATGATACATTCGACTTGTTAAGAATTTTATGGAAATTTTATTATATGGAGAGTTATTCGACATGACCAATTAATACGATTCGATTAATATCTGTTTTTAATTTTTATATTTCTTTAACTCGTCTATCACGCAAAAAGATTTCCAGCGTAATAATTTGTTCGTACGGTCTTTTCGCAGGTATTCGTTTTGCTGCTCGTGTGAAGTAGCCCCGTCTCAACCCCTGATCGGAAGAACCACCCCGTGGCGAGGTGACGCCTGGCGGCGGAATAAGGAACGAGGAAACGAACGAGTGGAGAAAAGGGTGAGTCGTCCCAAGGTTTTTGTCCATGCTAACTCTTAGAATATCGATCATGGAGCGGTAATGGTAAATGCGAGCAGATGCGCGATCACATGATATACCCAGTTACAAACTCAAATGGTGTATCATCGAAATAAAATTTAAGCAATGCGGTAGCTTCGCGAAAGATATCTAAAAATAACTCACAGAAAGTTCGAAAGACTATACTCTACAGCTTTTAGATACTTATAAGATTTTTCTTATATTCTTATATTCTTTTTCTTTTTTTTATATTCATTGGAAAGAGAACGCTCTCGTAAAAATTTGTATGGAATAAATAACAGGATATCGCCGAGTAGTAAACTTGTGTAATTCCGGTGAGTTCAGATATGAAATTTACAAGATGCAAGAAAGGGACGTTTGTGTTTCTTGCGTGACGACGGAAGCGCGAGATATGCGGTGTAAAGACATCCTCGTAGTCATAGCGTCGAACAATTGAACTCACCGAGATCTGTTACATCGGTATTAATCCACGACCACCTTCATGCGCGTTGTCGTATTATCGTAGCGAACGCGCTGCGATACGCGAGGCACACTACTTTATTCGCCGGGAAATGAGATTAGGATCGTCGCGACGGTCGCGATTCTCGTCGGATCGGCGAATCGGAGGAACGTGCAGCACGCGAGCCATCGAAACTGACGGCCCGGATTAAGAATTCTAACGGTAGGAGTAGCCGGTCGGCTGTAGGATGAAATGAGCGACGCGTCCGGCGCATTACGCAATGAAAGAAACAAATGAAGCTTAATAGAAAAACTGCCCGCGCTAGAAAAACCCATTCCGTCGTGCACTTAGTACAGCTGCGTCAGAAAGTGCATCGCCCGTTCTTTCTCCCCTCGTCGTCGACGAGCATACCGTGGTGTCCGTCGTGAGTTCGACGCGATTTAACGTCCATCGAAAAACTTGGTGCCACTTTAAACATTAACTATTTAACGCGGAGTTTTAATAAAATTTGTTGCCTCTCGTGGAAAATCGCGTGGATTATTTAGATATCGACGTTCCTTCAATTTGCGGCATGTCGAACGAAGGTTGGAAGGGCGAAGTCGTCGATGTACGTAAACCATCGCGCGGAGTCAGTGATCCGGCAAACTGGACGGGCAACAGCGAGACAACTTGTGAATTTTTTAGATCCCGTTTGGATGGACGGCTAATTAACAGTAATCGAGCAAACGTGTAGAATTGCCTCGCCGCTGACTGGTGTACTTTGTTCCGGTTCTAAATTTGATTTACATTAAATATGAGAGAACGCTCGTCGGGACGAGTCGGTGCGCGGTGCGTGCATGCGCGAGTCTACATTCGCCGCATTAAATATAACCAAACGCGGCAAACGCGCGTAATGAATCAAATTATTTCGGACCGCGTCGCGGTCGGGGGAATAATTTACCCCGTGTGAAAAGGACAAAAGCGTTTAAAAAGGATGAATTGTAGATTCGGTCGAGTTCGCGTGTGTACTCGATACAGCGTGGTGTGGCCCCGGCTGTTTAGACAACCGATCCCGCCGATAATCGATACCCGCCGATTCCGGATAATTCAGGATGTCAAATGCGCGTCGCGAGATCAAAGGCCCGCGTATGGGCGTGCGTCTCGTGCGCCGTTAGCGCGTACGTGCGTGCATGCGTGAGCATCGTCGTCGCGGCATGGACACGGAGCGCCCGCGGAACGCGTCGCATCTATTTTTCCCGACTGTACCACCACTGTCGTCTGCGGCTGTGTCAATAGGAGCCAATCTAAGTACATATGCACACACATACGTAATGCAGCTCGCCGCACACTGCGACTCGTGATGCAATCGTGTGCCTCGTGCCTCGCGCAGTTTCGACATTCTCTTTGTCCCGCGCTATGCGCAAAGTGTGGTAACGAATTCCGCGATCAGACGTAATCGATCGATCTGTCGATGTGGACCTGAAATTTTAACCATACTCCGCGATCGATCTCCGACTCCTCAAATCGCGTCCCGAACGCGTCCAACGCGACGGTGATCGCGATTTAGCGGTCGATCCGCGCGAGTACCACCGGCGTATCTATCGCTCTCGTGTTTTCTGAGACTTTACGCGAACCTCAAGAGATAAGATAAGCGTGCGCGGATCCAGGATCAAGGTGACGAAGATAGCATCGTGACTTCGGGCGGCATCGCGACAGTCGTGCCGGAAAAAACTGACGCGCCTCGCGTGTTATCGGAAAAATACGCCGCGCACCGTTCTTACGAAGCGAAACGTAAAATCTCAGCTTTGAAGCTCGGAAAATCTGCCCGTCAGAAATATCCGTATTTCTCATGAAAATATCTACGAGGATGTCGTAATCGTATTAAATTTAATTTTTAAAAGCGCCGATTGCCGAATCGCGACTACACGCGCGACGACGTGGAACGTCTTCAGAAGAGCGAGTCCTTTTTAATTATTTGCAAATCGTTTTTAATCGTTTAAATTGACGGCGCAGAAAGAACGAAATAATTTATTAGGTACTGTACGATATAATGGAAATACGAAGACGAAGCATAACGCGGATTCACGGATAGAGATTTTGTAACATCGATGATACCGAGAAACAATGAATTTTATTTTTAATGATTTAGAACGAACGAATGATTTAGTAGAATTATAAATGCGGCCAGCGAATCTCGTTTATTTTGTAGCGAACACCGTCGCGGGCAGATTTGTGCAATGACGAGAGTCATGAAAGATGGCAGACGCCGGTCGATGATCGGGAATATTTTTGCCTGCGCAGTCAGTACTTTCCGCCTCGTATATTTGCCGTAAAGTACGAGGGGGATAAAGCGGGGGGAGAGCGGCGAAATATATACATAGGAAGATCGTTAATCAAAGCGACTGGGAGCTCTGGTCCGGGATACCCGGCCGGTGGAGCGAACGCCGAGTTTTGCCATTTTTGGGGGGGAAAATTTTCCGCGGAAATCATTGACGTCGCCCGGGTCATCGACGAGCTCTACCCGGCGGACCGAACAGCTACACAACACGCACACGGGGGCACGCATCTGTGTGTGTGCATACGTGTCTATGTGTGTACCAGGGTACACAACGTGGGAGGCTTGTGTCTCGTATATCGGGGTGGTAGTTCCCGCAGAGAACGGCGTGCGACGGCCTCCCATTGGCCTCCCATTGGCCGGTCCGGGGGTGGCTCGCTGCAGTCATCGATTCAGGCAGTCATTGGCTGACTCGGCCCCGGCCGCCATTTTGAATGACTCCGGGATCAATACGCGGGGTGCGGAAAAAAAAGTGCATGCAGGCCCACCGCCGCCCCCGGTTCCCTCGGCCGTATCTCACGGCCGTTCTATCTCCGTTCGCACGCCACCGCCGCTCTCCCTCGCTCTCTATCTATCAACCGGTTCATGCAACCACCGACACCGTTGCACCACCTTCTCTTTCCACCCAGGGGCACCCTAACGCCTTTCCGCCGCCGACTACCACCCGCCCCCTCCCTTCCCGCCCGTCGTTACCGCTCTTCCTCCGATGGCATCCCCGGCGCAACAACGCCAACCATCGACGACCCAGTCGAAGAGGGTGATAGGGCCGTTCACATGTATATGCGTGGAGGAACGCGTGCACGTACGATACACATACGCGAGCTCGAAAATCATCGAAAAAATACACGGCGAAAGCGGGGTTGCCGATGTTCCGCCGTGGCGCCGCCGCCGCTACCGACGCCCCCGGCCGTCGCCGCGTCCCACCGTCATTTTCTTCCAACCCCCCCTCCCCCCGGGGATTGTGTCGAGAGTATATGCAATTCTCTCTTCCTCTTTCGCGTGTGCGTTGCTACGTTGCACGCTACGTTTTCAATACAGGCCAACTCGTCGGGAAATAGGAAATTTGAAATCGAAGCTCCGCATCACCGCTCGCCGAGCCCACCCTCGTCCCTCTTTCTCCCGCATCACCCTTGATCATCGGTAGAGCTCCCGGGCCTGGCACCAAACCCGGGGGTGCGTCATCGAACTCGGGAAATAGAATGATTTCGCGTACCGCGCGCTCTTTGTCTCGGGGATTCGCGATTCTCACCCCTTTTTCGATATTTTTTCCCCTTTTTCGTTTTTTTTGCGAGCAAAGCGGAAAGTTTGCTCTGCTCGACATCGTGAAATGATTAATCCGACAAAGAGAATTTTGTATGAAAAATAATTTGCTATGTTGTCACGAATATACGATCAGAATCGCATGCAGTTAGTAGCAAATGCAACGATTATCTTTTATAGAATTTTTTTTTGTATTTTTAAGATTATCAAAAATTTGTTATCGTTTAAATGTTGAAAGAAAATCAAGCCCGGATGGAAACTTATTCACCAAATCGAAATAGTTTACGTTAAGACGAAAGAATTCATAATAAATACATAGCGAACTATACTCTCTATTGCCGAGAAATTTGTTCTGAAATATGTTTGAGGTTCGTCCTGTAACAGGCCAACAATCAAGTCGTTGCACACTACTTAATAATCCGCGAATTATAATGGTAATATACATAACAGCGATTCTCTAGCGGGTAACAGTAGTCATTACGGTAGTCGCTATTATTACGGACACTTTCGCGTCTAACTGTTTTACCGTAATAAGCCGTGGCCGTTCAGAGAGAGAGATATATATATATATATAAGCGAGCGAAAGAGCGAAGCGAGCAATGGTAGGCAGGCGGCGCGGCCCGCGCGAAAGTATGCATTACGCCGGTTAAGTTTTATAGCGGCCGTTGTTAGGTGGTGCCGCGCGCGCGCGCGAGGGCTGTCATTACGGAGTAACTTGTAAAACAGTTGCCTTTGGACGTAATGTTATTTGCACGATACGGATTTAAGTGCCGATCACCAAAAGATTTATCGTTCCGTTTATGAACCGGCCGCTAAGCGGCACGACAGATCTTCGTTCCGCGAGGAAGTCGGCGCCCCTTCGTTCTCTCTCGGCGAATCGCGCATCCGACGCGATCCGCGGAAGAGGATCCGCTCGAGGGGCCTCTCCCGCTCCTTTCGGAGCATGGACATGGCGAACCCTTCCTCCCGAGCGGCGACTCCGGAACGAAGATCTCTCTCGCGTTAGAATAATGGACAGAGGAAAAATGTATTACAGGCATGCCACATGCAAAGATCGATATCCAGTTAGTTGGTGGGGTACTTACGTTTAGAACCGAACTAACTGAAACAAGGACATAAGGCTTCTCTTGGTAGCAACGACTTTTAGATCACATTTTTAGTTATTAAGAATTTTATCGTTTTTTTTCATTTTTCGCTTTTAAATTTACGTTTAAAATCTAAAGTTTCTCAAAACTTGTTAAAAATATACTTTAGTCATATCTTTACAATTTACTTTGTAGGCGTCTAAAGTGTTATCTTTTTTGTTTCTTTCCCCCCTGTGTCTCTCGTTTGTTCCTTCGACAGTGTAGGTGTACTCTTCTTCTTTAAGGCAATGCTTTTGTTTCAATTTCGTTTCTTCTCTTTTTTTGGTGCTTTTTTTCGCGTATTTTTCTTGATTTTCTGTATTTTCTCCTTTTTCTTCTTAATCGTCGTCTTCGTAATCGTCGTAATTTTGAAATCAGGATCGCTCGAAAGTGTGTTTTAGCTTCTCTAAATTATTTAAGTCCTTTCGGCAAAACTTAAGAGGAGTTGTTCAGACGTTGTGTTTCACAGACAGAAATCGGTGATTGTTTTGGAAACGGCGAAATTAATTTTTCAATGAAATAATTATGACAACACACATAACAACACAGTGCGACGCGTCTGAAACAGAAAAGAAAGGGGGTCGCCGGGCCCCCGTAGGTCCTCGTTACGATCGATTCGCCGAACGACTTCGTGATTGACGGTGGGTCCTGCTCGCGGTGATTCACCGCGAACGGATCCACCGATTGCTTCGTTTTTTTTAACGCGATTTTTTCGGTAGAACGATGTACGGTTACGGTATTCGGAATTTCGAATCTCGTGAAACGTTTGCGGAGGGACCGAGAAGCGTACGAGCAACGATAGGGTACATCGATCATGACAGATTTCAAGTTGTTGAATGAATCGCGATTTCCGAGAGCAATTTAATTTTTATTCAAAGTTAAATCAATTACTAACTTTGAATTAAATATCAGTATACAAAAAGTGAAAAGTAAAAAAAAACTAAAATGTAGACTTAAATTTGTAAAACAATTTGAAAAAAGCGATCTTTAAATTTTGAAAAGTTGAACTATAATTCTCTTTGAAAGGGGTCGCTCGGGGTCACCCCTCGCGCTACTAGCCGAAATGAAATTCCAAGTCAGATATCATCTTAGATATTGAAATAAAAGTGCGATAAAATTAAAGGAAGACTTTATCCATGCAAATTACCCGACGGATCTGGCATCATCGATAGGTGTACCCACCCTCGAGGCATCCCCCGAGTCCACGTCGGCGTCGGTCAAAGGCCATTCGAATCTCCCGCGCGACAAAAGGAAAAACCCTTGGTATAAGAAGGGGGCCACGTGACTCGAGGAACGAATGAGCGTCTTTGCCACCCCCGCCGCGACGTTCTCGCCCGCCCCCTCCACCTTCTCTCTTTCCCCTTCTAGAGAGGCGCGCGGCGTCGCTCCTTGCGCGTCGTGGTAAGACGCGTCGGGACGCTGCCTCCGTCCTCCTCGCACCCTCGTAAGCTCCCTGTCTCACGTCCTTTCTCCCTCTCCCTCTTTCTATCTCGCCGCGCTCTCTCCATCCTCGTGCTTTCCCGGACTTTTCTCCCCCACGTGCTCCTCGCGAGTCGGCAGTGTCTGCTGGCACGTCGCGGGGTGGCGATCTTGGGGTAGAAAGGACTCTTCGGAGTCCGCTCTTGCTCCTTCACCTCCTCCTTTCTCGGCGCTCCCTCTCTCGCCGATCCTCTCTCGTGAGATCTTTCGTCTTGCCCTCTTTCTCCCTTTTGTAGATCGCTCCTTACGTTCCCGAGCGTACAAGGTACTCCGGATTGCCTCCTCGGGGGAAGCCCCGCGAGAAGCCGCCCCCCAAGCCGTTCCCGGTCCCTCTTTTCTCTCCCGTACACGCGGACTTATACACGCGGCGCGAGGTCTTTCGCGTAATTCTCCGATTTCTCGCGTACGAGCACCTCCGCGATCGCGACACGCGTCTCCGACAAATCGTCACGGCACGGCCCGCCGCGTTTACGCGGATATTTCCGCAGGATTTCGGTAACCTTTGATAGAGGCATTGCGAGCATCCCCGTGTCTGAGTAGCAACTGCGCCGTGGCCCCGTGCCGGGCACCCCCACCTCACCTCTTCGCCGCCTCTATTGCACCACACGCCGCCCGCCGCCTAAACCATGCCGAAGCGAGCCACCAACCCTCTCTCGGACGCGCGCTGGCCCTCCACCCGCGCTCCATCTCGCTCCCTCACCGGTTCCCTGCCGCCACCGTTCGCCCTCTCGCACATTCGCCCGTACGCCCGTCCATCCGTCCGTTCGTCCGTCCGTCCATCCACCCGCTCCCGTTTGTCCTCTCTCTCTCGTCTCTCTTTCGCGTTCTCCGTCGCTTCTCTCGCACGGCCGTTGTTTCGTCTCGCTTTCTCTTTCCGCCCGCTCGGACCACGAACCGGCGTTTGCTCGGTTACTCGGACGCGCGCCTTCCTCTTTCGCCGTCTTCCTCGCGCCACCCCGCCCGCGACCAGCAGGACGATGTGCGCTGTGTGCGATGCGCTGCGCTCCACATTGCCTGTGTGTGCGTTTGTGCGCTCTCTGCGCTCTGCGTTCTGCGCGCGGCCGTGCCCAGCCCGGCGCGCGCGCGACGCTGCGCGGCTAGGCGCACCGAGGCGTCAGGTGGATGACGCCATGTACATCGCGCAGACCGTTTGTAATGACGGTAACCGGCCAACGCCGCTCCTCTCTCGAATCCGGATAAGTTTTCATGGCCAGCGGCGCCGACAGCTACGAAAACGATCGCGTTGATACGTCCCACCTCGACAGAGGGTGCGAATGCGATTTAGATCATTTAGTTGCAGGAATTAGGCGCGGAAACTGGCGCCTAATTTTTGCCTCGCCCCTCCCTCTCTTTCTCCTCTATTACGCTAGTAGCTCGTAGGCCAGAGAAGGTAGTTTTCTCTCGAAGATATAACGAAGCCTTATATAAACTTCGCAAGGCTCATGATAGAGCGAATTAATCCGCGATTGTTTCATTGCTAATTAAAGTTATTTTTTAACTCGACAAACAATCTGAATTCTTGATAATTACTCGTGATAAATATCCGTGGTAGGTTGATGATAATCCGCTGTAGAAACTTCTTATTATTAAAGGGGAAGACGTCTTCTCAAGTTTAGGCGCGAGTTAACCGAGCAGTTAGCACCAAGTTGGGCATTCGTAAGATCGATATTTTCGATGCTACTTATATTTTCAAGGCTGGATTTAATTCGCGTCCACCGATCGTTGCCAGTAGACACCTGGCGAGAAAGAACCAACGACGGCATCCCCAGGAAGGAACGGATTAACGACCGTGCTCGAGTATTCAATTACAGGTTTTACGCGATTTAACGATAGTTAAAGTAGCAGCCTTCGCTAGTATCTCCACACTCCATCCCAGGGGCCATAGAACGGCTGGTAAACGATGAGGGGTGGCTTCTCTGTCGCTACCCAATAACGATTTGGAGGCGTTATCGTGGCTTTACATCCCTTTGGCCCTGCCGTGACAGTAAGGTTAGCACGCCGTTGTTGCGTACACGCCAGAATGGAGTTCACGTTCATCGTGTATTTCGAATCGTGGGACTGACCACAGCACACTCTATAGTACTTTATAGCGAGGAGATAGACGAAAGAAGATAGCGTTAAAAAGTACCTTTTTATCTTCCTTCGTGATTTTAAATATTCCCAAATTTACAATAGAAATGTTTTCAGCAAAGAACTATATTTAGAACGCGTGTTTATTCAGAATTTGACTTATTAGTCAATAATTTTTTTTAAGTATTAGGATTGAAATATTTGCGAGACACTAACGATTCATCTCTGGTAATCTCGAAACAAGAATATTTCTGTCAAATTAACTATTCGGATACTTAAGTCAAAAGGGTGGCTTTTAATCTCTGGAGAAGCTCGACCTGCTTGGCACGTCGATCGGTTTACTCCGTCTCCGTCTCTCGTATGCAATAACAATTTGGAGGCGTCCGTGCGGCTTTACATGCTTCGGTACCACCGTGACAATAAGGTTAACACAACGGCATTGCGTACGCGACGTAACCGGGTACGTACACCATCGTATTTCGAATCCTAGCGCTGACCGCAGCTCGCTCCATCGCGCTTCCACGGGGGTTGCTCGGCCGCCCCCAGGTCGGCGTGCCTCGCCTCTGGAAATTCTCCAGCGGCATTCCCTAGCGCGAGCCTTTCGTCGATAGAGAGGCTGGATCTTATTACGACCTGCAGACTACGCGTCGAGGTATGATTTCGTTGCATATGATGCGGAGAGACTCGGGATCGATCTGTTCCGAGGGCTGGGGCCGACGTTTTCAATTCGCTCTCGCCACGATTGTATTTTCTGCCTACGAAACTTTTGCGTCCGTAAACAAAATATTCAATAACGTAAAATGGAAAATTGTGTTTTCCGATTTTATCAACGAAATTACATGTCAACATTTTAATATGAGGACTGCGTTCCTACATAGTAATAGAATATAAAAATATCGTGTAGCGATAAGAAACACTTTTTATAAATGAAAAAATTGTAGGATAAAAGAGCTTGTAATTGGCTTCGAGTTTTGAGATATCGTCAAACTGTTTTCTCCAAGTTCTCGTTTTTTTTTTCATCTCCGAAGCATCAACCGCGACGAACGCTTCTTCCGCAGGAAGACGCAGCCCAAAGGGAGGGAACCGCGGCAAGGAAGGGTGGCCACGGTTGAAAAAGAGGGATCTCGCAGACGATCCTTTCGTCTCCCTACCTACATCTCCGGCGGCTCCTCGTAATTGTATCGATTGTCTTAGGGCGACACTACGATCGACCGTTACGCGCCACGAAAGGTGCACCGGTCGCGTACCGTTTCTCTTTCTTCCTCGCGTCCCATCCCCCTTTCTTCGGTACGGGGTAACCCGCTTTGTCGTTTCGCTCGATCGAAAAATAAAAATTCCTAACCGGATGAAAGTTTGACCTGGATCTTTTGTGGACGGCGCGGTGAGAGGGGGTGAGTAAGGGGCAGCTCGCAGACAATGCGCCGACGAAATTTGCATATACGCGAACGGCCAACGACGACGGCATGTGGCGCATCGCATGGGCTACTTCTCTTTCGAGACAGGGGTAGGCCTGAGGAGGGTCGATAAAAGGGAAAAAATTGGATTTCGTCGCCTCTATCGTCGACGCGTACGCTGTGTACTTCATCGGGATACAAAGAAGGACAAGGGCCGACGGAGAGCCCAGGTAGGTCGGTAGATAGGACCGGCTGACTCCGGACAAGGGGATGAATTTCGTTTTTTTTTCATCCCTTTTCCCGCCCCTCGTTGTACCCGACCCATCGCCCATCGGGTAATCATAATAATGAGAGGAGAAAGACCGGTTGACCATCGGGCGGACCGAGGGGCAATAAAACAATCGCGGCTCATTTTTTGCCGCGGCAGCTGCAGCCAGCGCGGCATCAACCGCGATTGTTGGGTACGACCCTTGGACATTGTACGGGCCAGATTCTCGATTTGTCGACGTATCGCCCTTCTCGCACGGATTATTTCGATAGGTTTTTCGCGGCGTCAAAGAAAATAAAAAGTCTATCGATTTCACTGAAATCATTTAAGCTCACGACGCAATAAATGACGCGATCGAAATCAATTTTAATTAAGTATAATACATTAAAATCAGAAAATTGTTGATCTAATTCAAACGATGCTCGCCGTCAACGTTCGCCTCGTCACGAGATATCGATTCACCTATCCGTAAGCGGGACGAAAGCCCGAGAGAGGATCGAGAAGTCGGAGGGACGGCGATTCGTTGGACACCCTCTTGGCTAGTCGCCTAATGATCGGCGGAGGAATCGTGATGGCGAGCGGGTGGCGGAAGAGAGACAGAGAGAGAGAGAGAGAGAGTTGCGGGAAGAGGTCGATGGCTGACGTCCCGGGTAATTAGTAAAAACAAAGGAGCCTGGCCGGGAGAAGGAATCGAGAAATGGTCGTTGGAGGCGAACATAAGAGACAAGCTGAAAGAGAAGCAGAAGATCGCGTCGGGGGCGACGGGCGGCGATGAGGGCGGCAGTGGGTAGACGCGAGATAAAATCTAAATGAGAAAGTAATCCCTCGACGTTGATGAGGAAACGAGCGAGAGGCGGCAGCGGCGACGGCGAGGGAGGCGCAAGGGGGGAGAAGGCGGTGAGAAACGATCTCTCCTAGGCGCTTCCTTTTTCGTCCTAGGTCATGGCACCTAGGCGCTCGTTGTGCGGTGGCCTTCCGCGATGTAAACACCTAGCGCATCACACAGCCGGCCCGTTGGTGCTATCAGGCTAAGCGCTCGGGCTTAACCTAACCCAACCCAGCGTGTCGACGACCATCGCCACTGCCGCTGCCGCATGTCCGGCGTACATAGGTGGTCCTATCGATTGCCACCTCGAGAAAATAACGGGGATCTCTCACGGCGGAGAGAACTCTCGCCGCGCTATCCGCAAAGTTATTTCGCGAAAGTTGCGCGAAACGGCCCCCGTTTCGCAACCCTCTCCCCTTCCCTCCTTACCTCTCCTGTGTTTCGTTCGGCAACCGCCGTCATTGCTATCCGTTTCGCACCCTCTCGGACGGCTAGTAGGGTGGAGCGAAGGGCTCGCGGCTCGAGGGTAATCAAATGAAAACAAAAATCGCGGAGCCAACCTCTCCCGACCGCCCGGGAAGAGGAAGAAAGTTACACGGCCAACTCTCGCCTTTTTCACCGCAATTTGCGGCCGATTCAGCCATGAATCTCGGTCCCTGCCTCGTTGAACGGCTCCTCGCGTATTTCCATCCGTGTATTTCCCTGTACCGCCCCGTGGACGACCGCGGCGAAGGTCAATGTTCCCTACGTCGAGCCGATGCTTGCCCGATGAGAGCTCGCTCGCGGGCGCGCGGTTAATCGCGTTCGCAAACGATCAATCGCGTTCGAGTTATTATGCTCCAATTTTCAGCTCGATCCGTTTGTTAACGCGCTATTCCGTGCTATTCAGTCTTCTCCTGATTTAATAAACACACTCCAAGAGTACTCCAAGTTAATCTTACTCTCTGGCTGGAAATAGACAAGCTTGGCCTTTCTACACGCGATTCCTTCCGCTCGTCCTTCGTCGAGGTCGGCGGCATGAGCGACGGTGGCCCAGATTTCACGAGGCTAAATCGCAAGAGTCGCTCTTGCGAAGGAGGCTCTCGTTTCGCGGATTTTTCAACATTCTCGGGAATCGCGTGACTGACTGTCGTCGAGAAAACGACGGAAGGCGGAGGGGCGGGAGTGTGGCGCGAGAGAGGACAATCCGTTTATTAAGTGTTCCATATGGGCCAGATGTCCATCCTTCGCGCACGTAATACGTGGATAATCGGAAGAGCTGAGCGTACCGAGCCGCCGATCACTGCGGCATATGCCGCGATCTCTCGAGAGAGCAGCTGTGGCCCGCATCAGAATGTATCGACAAGGTAAAGTGCAATCTCAGAAGATTATCATGCCGAAATACGTAACACGTGTGGCTTCCTACGGAGCTTCACGTCGACGCTCTCTTTCACGAGGAAAACACGTCAATGAAAATATTCCCGAGTCAATTAATATTAATGATTTAATTATTTATTTGTATACGATGTTTATTATTTATATACAGCGTAAATTATAACACATCACGAAAAGTACGACATATCTAAAAATTTGGAATCACACGTAATTTTTAAATATTTATCGTGTTCTTCAAATAATTGTGTATCGATCGAATTTGTTTGGCGGACAAAGTTTATGCGATTTTATATTTCGCCTCTGGTTGCGTGGAAACGACCACTGTTCCGCGATCGTCGAGTCGCCTCGATGTTATAATACTTACGGATCGCGCGTTTAAATAAGTAAGTCGCGGACTATTTTGGCCACTCATCTTCCGAGGTCATCGTCGCCGGGCCTCATTGTTCGGGTCTCATCCCTTTGTGCGCGCGTGTCTGGTCTGTTTTCGGAAAGGGAACAAAAGGTATGGAAAGGGGCCGAAAAAAGGAGAGTGAGAGAACTTAAGGGCGCCATTGTCCGCCGGAATATCTACGAAGAATGCGAGCGGACTGATTTCGCCGCGCGACGTGCCGTTTTGCTCCCATTACAAAAAATAATAATTAGCCGGGCGTTTTGTGTGCCGCTTGGCCGTGGTATAGCGGGGGAATTCTTTTCAGCGACACATACGGCGAGACGCGCTTATGTGGCATTCCTCGGGCCTATGTCAATCGTCGGGTCTCGTACGCACGTCGATTCTCCGGCGCAGCCGGCGCATTCTTGGCACGCCGTTCGCGAGGCGCGTTAACTTTGTTTATCTATAAAGTCGCGTCGTTGATTAAGTCACGGTAAAGTCAGGCCAGGGGGGAAACGCGAGAGGAGAATACGGTTAAGATCCAGCAATGTTTCAAACTGCGCGGCGTAAACCACGCCGGCCAACTCGACTCCGTTCCTTATCGCGCGAGGAGCGGCCCCGAGAAGTCCTTACTCGCGCTCTTATAATGAAATTCGCCGCGGCGAAGAAAGTTTTAAAAGTGCAAAAGTGCGCCGAGAGACAAAAGAGCGACACGCGGGGAGCTTGACAGGGAGGACGAGATTTAGGAGGATCATAAATCGAGACGACGTCTTGGCGTCGCGAGAACCTCGACGAGATTAGAGAGGAGGCGCTCTCTCGGTCCGTCTCTTTCTCTCTTTCTTTTCCTATCTCGAAAAAAGGATCATCGCGGAAACTTTGCTTCGTTAGCGACAGTTTTATCTGTGTCTTTTATTTCGCTGTAAAAGGAAAAACGAAAGAAAAAAAAACAAAAAGATTTTTTAATTACCCGACACACATGATATAATTCATGCGTTAGAAGATTATTTAGCATCAGATCTGATTTGATTTATTTACATTCAAATTATTTTATCGATAATTAGTGATATCATGAACATATATAAGAAGTGAAATATCGCAAATTTTAACGATGGAGAAGCGATACGTTTGTTTTTAATTGAAAGCAAAGTCTGTGGATTTTTAATTAAGAAAATTCTCTCTCTCTCTCTTTCTCTCTCTTTTTCTCCCAAGATCTACCTCTGCCGGTCCATCTATCCATCCATCCATCCATCCACCCATCCATCCATCTATCGAGTACTGCCTGTTCCTCGGAGACTCCTCAAACAGTTTTATAATTGATTTCATTTTCATTTATTTTAGCACGAACCCCCTCCCTCAGCTTCCGCTCGCTCTCTCGTCACTTCGTCGTGCCTTGAGAGAAGACAGTGTCACCCTCTCGTTCTCCTCTTCTCTCCTCGTAGCACCCCGTCGTCGCCGCGACCTCACGCCGCAATCAATTTAATGTTTTAATTAAGAGAGTATCCGTGAAAAATTAGATTTTAATCGGATCGCACCTTTCCATCGGCGCCCTTCCGCAGTTCTCTCTATTTATTTTGGGGCGGTGCCTTTTAATAAATAATTTTAATTGCTCCGGCCTTTTCAAGACAGGACTCTCAAACGAGTGTCGCTCGTCTCTCTTTCTCTCTCTCTCTCTTTCGTTAACGGTGATTTTTGGTGTGCCCAATTTTCCGCTGACCGATCTGATCAACCCGCATGTATACGCGGTGACGTCCCTACGCACTCGCACATTTACGCAGTTAAATATATACTTTGTTCTTCTTTAATAATACAAGTAGAGCGAAACTTGTCGCTCTACGTCTACGTTTCGCAAGAACGCCGGCTCGGCATTTGGCAAAAGACGTTGTTTTAAACCGCGACTTTTCGGTCATTCGGCCCACGTTCGTCCCATATCAAATCGCGCCGCGTTTCACGTCGAAGAGAGAGAGAAAGAAAGAAAGCCGTATGTGCGTGTTTTAATTACGCGCACACGAAATTTAATTAATACCGTTGCTCCGGAGGGCGGGGGAGGCGCGACGCACTCGCACGTTCGTCCGCATGCGATCGATGGATTGTCCTCGAACGGTCAAATCAGTTGCGAAACGAAGCTGCCGCGCCGTTGCCCGGTTAGCAGCCGCGCTCGGCGTGGTCTAAAAAAGAAAAAGGTAGGAGAGAGAAGGTCCACCATTTTCCGCGGCTATTCTCGAGTGTTATGCAACCGCCGACCGATGCATTTGGCCGGGCAGAGCTTTATGGCCGAAGCTCGCACGCGCAAAAATGTTTGTTTTAACTTTGGTGCCCGCCTACCCGTCGCCCCCTGCCTGCATCCCTTCCCTTCCCGCCCCTATTCAGCCCCCGGACGCAGCCTTGAATTATTCGGAATGCGAGAAAATCTGTAAAATTAGACCTTCCGCTCTTCCGTGCATCTCTGCCCGTCCCTCTGTCCCTCCGTTCCTCCTCCCTTTCTCTCTCCTCTCTCTCTCTCTCTCTCTCTCTCTCTCTCTCTCTCTCTCTATTCTATCGCTGTGGAAAAGTTGGCCGAAAGACGCGAGCGGACTTTTCTAGCGTTACCGTAAATGCGCATCGATCTCGCCGACGGATTAATCGATGAGTCGAAATTAACCCGTGGGTATTCGCGTCACGAAACAGGCGTTGCTGCAAGTTAAAATAGCGCGTATACGTAATAAACGTAAATCCGTACTTTTATCGACTTTAACATTTCAGAGGAGTAAAAACGGAGTTAAATTTATTTATAGAAAGACAATTCGCACACATAATCGTCGTCGCGTAATAGGAAAATTGCATTTGATCTGAGAATATAACGCTGCGTCGTCGTTGACTGAACGACCGGCAACTACGAGAATTACGCATTTAGAAGTCGATTTCTTTTGTCGGACCAAAACACTGTACCAATGCTTTTAAGATATTTCCATTTGTAAGTCGCGGCATTAAACAACGAGTATCCCTCTTCGGCATGCTAATGGAAATCGTCTTAAAAAGTTGCCGCATGGCCCTGGGGATGCCACCTGCGAAATTTCGAAATCTTGCAACGCGTCTCGGTAGGCGTATTCCCACTGGAACGCCCAAAAGGAAACGAGAGAGCGAGAGAGAAAAAGAGAGAAAGAGTCGAGTAGCTCGCCCTTTCCATATTTTTCACCCTCCATTTTTACGCCATCTTTCGTCAGCACCCTCTCTGTATTTCCCCCGACCCTTTTCCACGCTCTTTCCCTTTTCTCTCTCACGCACGCCCTCTCTTTCTGTCTCTTTAAACTCCCCCTCTCGCTCTGCAACGTCCACCGTCCTTCTCCATTCGTTACATGGCTCTTCCATTGTTTTGATCAATAAAGCGCAATTGAAATGACTTTGTGGGACGGATACTCTTTTTTCATAACTGAATACAATCAAAAGGTACATTGTACGTATCAAACGGTAGCGGATCGATCAAACGTGAATGATTTTTAGTTTTTTGCGCCGGAGAGCTGGGCTTCAAGAGGCGATTTTCATTATTCAGCTCATGGACGATGGGCTTTCTGACTACTTAAATTTCAGTGGCTGAGAGATAAGAGAGACGAAACTTTTTCTCCTCTTAAAAAGAAAGAAAAAATCTAATTTCCGGCTCGCGATTGGACGATTCAATCTGTCGTAAGGATAATGGAATCTGTAAAAGTAGTTTCATTCCCCTCCTCCTCTTTTTAACAAATTGGGAGCTAAATTTTTTTTTCAACGTTTTGTCGCATAACAACCTTTTTTCAATAATTAGATTTTCCATTGA
Organism: Temnothorax longispinosus; assembly: GCF_030848805.1. NCBI lineage: Eukaryota > Metazoa > Arthropoda > Insecta > Hymenoptera > Formicidae > Temnothorax > Temnothorax longispinosus. Next base: position 11,608,239 of record NC_092369.1, read on the forward strand.
TTTTATTTGCCTATTACATTTTGTAACAAAACAAACAGCCTGCCATTGCATTTTATCGAACAATTCGTGAAGTATTAAATTTTTGCGGCTTTATGAACATTTTATATACAGTCGAGCCGGTTCTTCCATTTTGATTCATTTAATTGGCTAAATATTTTTTTAATCACGTTATCCGTATATGAATAGACGAAACATCAGATAAACTTTAACGCCGAGCGCGACTCGAATTAGCGCACCTTTTCATAGTAATAAATCTATTTTTATCGCGTGTATATATTTTCCTGTGAAATAGTATTAATCCATTGTTTTAATTGTCGAAAATAGCTATGTCCATCATCGGCAGGATACTATGAATTATTATTATCCTTTTCGCGCCATATTTTATAACTCGACGAAAATCATTTTACGTAGCGTGTACTTGAAACTTTGTCTGTACTATTAATATGTATCGCGACACGAATTATTCACGAAACTTTTATATTCAACTGAGAAAAAGTAATATCACGGTGTCTCAAAATATTGCTCGTCTGAATATCCATTCTTCTTTCATATCATCAAGACACTTATTTAAAGACAGACACTCTGTATTGTTTCTAGCGCATTCGGAATAAGACGCGCCAAAAAATATCGTCTGAATATCCATTCTTCTTTCATATATCATCAAGACACTTATTTAAAGACAGACACTCCGTATTGTTTCTAGCGCATTCAGAATAAGACGCGCCAAAAAATATCGTTATTATTATTAAAATTGCGGTGGTAACGAGGGAAGACAGAAGCGGAGACCGAGCTTAAGGGAATCACTCGACCTTTTTTTTTCCCTGTCCCCGCTCATCATCTCGGAGCAGGCTCCGAGTATTCTTCTCGCGGTGTGCGAGGAGTAATTATTTTTCCGGCCCTCATTCTCATGGCAGGCTGGTCCCATTCTCCACCCTCCTCGCACCCTCGGTGCCGAGGATCCTCCTCGCGCTTTCGAGAAGAAAGAAAATGTAAGGGTGACTCGGGATAGCGCAGGAACCGACCCTTACGTCGGGGACGAAGCGTCGTACCGCGAGTAATTCGAACGGGAGAAAAGAAATTAGCGAAATTAAACGTCAGGCCGTGCCTCGGCGGCTCGAAAGGATCGAAGGGCGGCACGACAAACCCTGCCCTCCCTGCCCACGTCCTTCCTTCGCGTCCACTTTCCATCGGGCACAGACTATTTGCGATTAATTATTCGAGCGGCGGCGAGAGAGGTACACGATGAGGTGAGAGCGACGAGAACGTGGTTGGAGCGAAAGAGAATGCGAGAAGTATTCGAAACCGCTCCGATAGCATGAAATCACGGGCATCAGGATACATCGCACTTGAGTAAAGGGTTACAGCTAAACGCGCGCGACCGGATTCGCACGATTGACATTACGTGTATGCGTGTGCGTTACATTCGTTCGACCATCATTTCGATTGAAAGGCGCGAGAGAGAAAGAGAGAGACCGATATTTCGACCCTTGCCAAAGAGAGATATTTCGACGTAATCAACGGGTACATCATCAGAGAGATGTACCTGCTGTTTAAATGGGGAAATTAAAACTTATCATTATTGGGAATTTCGCGAACGCGTTAACGTCACACCGATGAACGTTCTACAGTTTCACTCGTAATTATGAGAGGGAACATTTTGTCCCGAGCCACTCCTCGCGACATGAGAGTGTCCCTTTTTTTATTTAAGAGCGGATTAATAAAATTTAATGAAATTAATAAAATACAAATAAGATAAAATTCGTAAAATTCACGCCAATTCGAGGTGAACGTTAAGAACTGAATTAATCTCTCTCGCGCGCGCGCACGCAATCGTTCTACGATGTGGCAAAGTCGTGTGCACATCGGCACAGCTTGTAACAATCGATCCGATATTCGTTTGCGAGCAATTGCATGCAACGACAAAGCGCCGAAAAGCGATTCGTGAGTATTTTTAGTCGCGCGCGCACGTCGCGCATATAACTCATGTATTTGTTAAAACCTCCCCGGACAAAAGCAGCAGCACCTCGTAAATGGAATTAATCTGTCGATGCGTACCGTGCGTCCATTTAATATCCATCACGCGTTCATCACTGCAGAAGCGATCCAGCCGGTGCTCGCGCCCGCACGTTGCGAGGTTGCCCGCCTCCTCTCTCTTTTTCCCCTTTTGCCGCGGTTCGTCCTTCTTTCCCGCGGCGTCCGTCTCTCGCCATCGAGTTCGCGCGCGGGATTGAACTCGCCGAAACTTCTAATTTCGTGGAATCCGCGACGTTGACCGGCCGATGATGACAAATTTTGTGCGTAGCATCTTAATGCGCCGCGCGCCCGTCGAAAACTGACCCCGCAGCTGGCCGCCTTAAAAAAGGGGGGCAGAAGGGCCCTTCGTACGGGAGAGGGATGGCCCATCTCGCACGGGGTCCTCGCGAACGAGTGGGGGGTCAGAGAAGGGGCGAGTATCACGGTGTCCAGAATTCTTTCATTTTTTCGCGGGTCTCTTTCTCTCTTCCGTTCCCGCGCGAGCGTTATATTTCGTCTTCCCTCCCGACAGACGTATCTCGAGATGGGTTGAACCTGTTTAAGGGCTGTGTTTAAAGATCGAATCAAAGGGCGATGGAAGGGTCGGTGAATGTATCTCCTGGAAACGCTATTGTAATTGTAACATCATCGTTCTCATGCCGCTGATTCGCGTCGAGACTATTGTGGGACGAACTCGTTTATTTATACTTTTCAGCGGGAAAGGAAGCGCAAGGAGTTTTTCTCCTGGATTCTGTGTGGGAAACGGGCATAGGCGTATTCTGTTAGCTATTACAAGGGATTTTCGGTACAACGATTTTAATATTCTCAATGTAATACACACAATGTGAAGTAGTTATAATTACATACGTACAAGAAATATCTGTATTATAATTTCTGAAAGTGCGGGATTGACGAACGAAACAATTTATTGAGTCAAGCCAATAATTCGTTATTCGCTGAAACTGATACTGGAACTTTTCTCGCTATGCCGCAATTTTTCCCCGTGAAAAGCCTCGATTGACAAAGAAGAAGCGTTTGCGCGCGCGCGTGAAATGATATTTCCGGGACGCGGAATATTTTTTTTCCAAACTCATCTCGCTTTTATTCTCGACACACAACGCACAATACATATTCCGCCAGATTATTTATTGACACACGTTCACTTCACCGTTCCCCGATACACTTTATTTATCCTTTATTATTTATCGCAGTCGAAATTCTGCGCATTGTTTTCCAAAACACTGCAACTAATCACCACCACCATCACCACCCGGCCCTCTTCCTCCTCCTCCTCCGCATCCCAAAACCTCACACCAACCCTCCTGCTATTTCCTCGTACACCACCACCTTTGTCCCCCGTCCCCGTTCACCCTCTGGCACCTATTCGATCGATCGTTCCGCACGACCCTGCCACGGATTGTCTACGGTCGATCCTCGATACCTCGTCGGTTTTCGAGGTAGCTACGTCGACACTCTCGGCATGTTCGTCGAGGAAGCCGGGGCGGCAGAACAGCAGCAGTATCAGCGGCAGCAACAGCAACGATAGCCCGATAGCGACAGCAGTAGAATTCAAAGCGAATTTTCGGGGAGAAATGAAAAACGGGGGTTGCGGGCGACGTGAGATTTTCGACGTGCGAAAATCTCCCCGACGTCACTTTTTTTCTCCCTTCCGCCACCGTCTTTCGGTTTTGTTAGTAGTTTTTTTGCGTCTAAAGCGTACCCGGCAGAACTTCTGCAAGCAAGGAATATTAATGTTTGTTAAGGTCGAGCATGGAGAGAATTCAACGAAGCGAGACGCCGGCGATTCGAAGTCACTTTTTGCGAAACGTAGATTCGATCTGCGATAGAACGATAGTGCATGTTGATCGAAATACTATTCGAGCATGAAGCGCGTATATACAGAATATATTTCCATTATATCGCGTACTCTGTCGCATAACTCTTCAATTTAATCTATTGCACATCGTATAAATTTAAATAACCATAGTAATTGTAATTAATCGTAATAATTATTTTATTGATTCGATAATTGATTTGTCTAATTCTTACATCTCGTTAATTAAATTTGCATCTCTATCAGTTAAATTTGAATTGAAAATCACTTTTTATCACTACCGTTATTTATTCCAAATTACTTAATTCAAATGAAGCATATTGCGAAAAGATCACTTCGAGTTTCCGCTTCATTTCTCGCGAGCGTCCCCTTCGTCGTCGGTATAGCGATAGCAGATGTATAAAGAGCGCCGTACGATTCATTCGATTCAGGCGTATGCGAAGGCTTTCCCTACCTTCGCAGAAACAGTAGTCGAAATTCCGCAAGGCCACCGTTCAACACTCCCTCGTAATCGTCATAATCGTCATCGTCATCGTTGTCGTCGTCGTCGTCGTCGTCGTCGTCGTTCTCTTCGCCGTCCTCGTCGTCCTCATCGGCATCCTCTTCCACTCGGCGCAGCCTGTTCTTCCAGTTCATCCGACGCCGTGTCTCGCGCCTCCTCTTCTCGCGCGTCACCCACTTTTCCCCTCGGCTTCGATTTCCGCGTCTCACCGTGCACCGATCTCGCGCATCGCGATCACTCTCACGATCGATCGAGTCCCGTCTCGCGCGCGTGTGTTCCTCTCCGGTGGATTCGCGGGTGAATCGTGATCGACGCGCGGCGCGGATCGGTCCTCCAAAATTCGATTTCGTGTGTTTTCCTTTGTTGTATCGTATCGTCGCGAAAACACCGATTTGTCGGTCGCGGCCTGCCGCACGACACCGCACCGAAGACGACACTACTGCGAGATCGCGCGCGAAATCCCAGCTTCTCCGCGCCGTGGACGCGAATCGGTTTTTCGCAAATGCCGTGTGCTTGTGCCGGCGAAGATCAGGACTATCGGTGGTAACGAGTGTGATAGCGATCGTGCGAGTTTTCCGAGGCTCTCCAGCGATCTTTTTCCGTCTCTCCGTGCTATTCACTCTCGCACCGGGCCTATTGATCTCTCCGTGTGGATCCGTCCTTTCGTCGCGGAACCGTTTCTCCCTCTATCGATCCACAAAGAGATCCAATTAGATCATTCGCCGCTTTTGCTCCGGACGCGGCGAGATCGTCGATTCTTTATTCGCGCATCGTTACCCGTCTTGGAAGAATTGGATAAGCGCGACGGCGCAATTGCGGCGCGTCGGCGATTCGCAACGCCAACCGGATGCGGATTATCGGAGACTCGGCGCATGCGAGTCGTCCCGGTGCGGTCTCGTTCTGGTTCGTGTCAGCTCTCCGTACACCCGTTACACACGTATCGAAGTCCCGGCATATATTCCCGCGATCCGAATTCGAAATTCGCGGCTCGGCAATCGATGATTAACGTGTCTCTCGATATCTCTCAGGATTTCGAGAATAAGAAACTTTTTTCTGCGAAAGAAATCAATCTTCCTGACAACGCTGATCGCCGAATCCTTTTGGAAAATTCGATTTTCTCATTGAATCCGTGAATCGTATCCCCACCAGGATCCTCGCAAGGAGAGGAGGGACTTAACGGGTGTCTCGAACAACTCCGGCGACTCGCACGTGCGTATACGTGCGTACGAGCGTGCACGCGTGACGACCGGTATGATAATTCGCGTAGACGCACTCACACACTGCCACTACCAGAAGAGACGAATTCCGATAGAAAAGTATCCGAGCGGATGCGGGCCGGCTGGCCGGTGGTCCCTTATTTCGGCGGCGGGCCCTTTCTTGCGGTTCTCGGCCGTGCGAGCTTTCGGTCGCGGATCTCCCGACGCGTCCGAGAGAGAGAAGCGGGCCTCCTCCTGTTGCGCGGGAGCGCGTCACTGAAATCGTCTATATATCTTGCAATCTTTATCACCGCGCGATCTCTCCTTCTGACCCACCTCCTCCACCCTCTCTCTCCCTTTGTCTCTCCTCGCTCTCTTTTTTTGTTCTCTCTCCTCTCCCTCCTTATCTCTCCGGGCTCCCTCTCCGGGCTGTCTCCCTTACGGCGATCGGTATCGCGCGCGCGCGCGACGGTATCAGTTGACGCACAGCTCGCGAGTTCTTTCGGGGACGCGCGCGGAACCGTACTCGCGGGTACCTCGACTTCGATATTTCTGCGATTTATTACGGCGCGACTTAGAAATGCATCTAATGCGGTGCACGCCGCATAGAATGCATGCATGCACCTTGGCGGGGAGGGCGAGAGCCGCGGAGAACCGAGAAGCAGCCGGAGCCGGAGTCGGCGGAGCCGAGCCAAGTCGAGTCGAGTCGAGTCGCGGCCCGCGGCGGTATCGGCGCATGCGCCACCGACAGACGCGAGCGTGTGTACTCTACTCGCGCGATCTCTAGGCAAGCTGACGCGAGCTAGCGAGAGCGCGGGCGAGAGCAGATCGGCGGACAGGGGTACCTATACGGCTACGTCATTCACTGGCGTGGAGACCGGGGCATCAACCGTGCCTCCGAATCGGCCGGAGTAATAGTAAACTCAATGCCGCATGCCGGCTTTATCCCGAAAAACAAAGAAATTGTATGAAAGAAATAGTGAAAATTTCAACTATTTTCTCGCGCCTCGTGAAAAGCCTTTTTAATCCTTCTAATAAACAAATGTTTGTTATTTTCAGGACGATGATTACATTAGGACATAATTAAAATTTTCCAGTTATTTCTATTCATTTTCGCATTGAAACGATTATTGTGTCCTTGATAAGACCGCCCGCGGGAGAAGCAACGGCGTGCAAAAACCGTGAAACGGGTCAGCGGATTTCGCGTGTAAGCAGGAAGATTCCCCGCCTCGAGGAGGTCCAGCGCGTACGCGCGACTCGGCGCGATTAGCGATTACAGACGAAATACGGGAAACTCCCCCGCGGACCATTCGCCGAGGCCACCCACGTCAGTAATTCCGCGCGGCCTGTTAGCGCGCGATTTGGAAAAGCGCTAAAATATCCCGATGTATTCCGCGGGAGAGTTACTCGCCGTTAAATTCTTTCGCCCGGCGCTCTTCGTACGCTCTCGCTCGCGTACTCCGATGCGCCGATCCGCATACTCGCGAATACATACGTGTTCGTGTCACACGTGTGTACCGCGCGTGTGTATGCGTGCGTTACCGTGTGTTACCATGTCGGAGCATAGCCTATCCCGTAGCACTATAGCGACGGTATGGAGAGGGCTGCTCTCCGCGTTTCTCTTTCCGCCGTCTTTCCTCGGTCCTCGTCGCGGTGGGTGGAAGAGGAACAGGAGGAGGAGGAGGAGAAGAACGAGGAGGAGAGTAGCCGGGTGTATAGCCCCCTGCTAGGTACGACACTGCGCGATTTTTTGACGACCGATGAAAGTTACTCGCGAGATATTCTATTTTAAACTTTCGGCCAATAGCGACCGCCGTCGCCGCCACCGCCGTCGCCGTTGCGCGCCTCCGCAACCCGGCTTGCCTCACCTTCTGTCTCTCTTTCTTCCTCTTCTTCCATCTTTCTTCTCTCTGTCCTTCTGCCGTGCTCTCGCAAGAGACTTCCTACATCGCGATAATTCCTGAAAAGGAGGGAGCCATTTTGCGCGGTGCGGAGCGGCGGCGTGTCACGGACCTCCGCTTTGATTCTGCGTTGCGTCGACGCTGTGGGAGAAACAGAGAATGAGGACCCTTCGTCATTGCCGGAGGAAAACGCTATTGCAACAACGATGGTGCAACGGCCGAAACCGTTGTTTTTTCCGTCCGGCTGAATGATTTATCAGATCGGGATCGATCGGGTAGAGGGGGGAGTCGAAACCGCGCGACGCGGTTGCAAACCGACAAAACGGCGGGCTTCATTATTAACCTCCCCCTTCGTCCCCTGTGCCCCCCTCACGCTCCATCGCATTGTAATCGTTTGCGAACGTTTGATCGCGTTATAAAAAATCCAATACTTTTGTTCGCCGCAAAATACAATTCGCGAGGTCCGATAACATTTTCGATAACCGCTTTTAATTGCGCTCTGTTGTTTGACGCCGCTATTGTTCCGCCTGCAACATTGCCCTATGTTAATCAACAGAAAAAGCCGGCGCGCGAAAATGTTTAGGCGCATTTCGGAGAATGACCAGTGCAGCTCGTTACATGGTGCGAGGTGCCACGCTCCCTTCGCCTCCTCCTCCTCCTTCTCCTCTTGCTCGTCCGCCCCGTCCTCCTCTTCCGCGATCGATCGTGCGCGTTGCATTCGCGTTGGTGATCTCGAGAGTGCAGGGGAAACGAAACTGTCTCACTCTGCATCGTGTGAAATTCGCTGTTAACCCGTTCGTCACTCCGAACTAAAACCGGCTTATGGTGAGTCGCGTTACTTTATCGTGTTACTTTATCGCATTTATAAAATTATTTTTCAGGGAGCTAAACTCAAAATAACAAAAAGTAGAAAAGATTTTATGCACTACTTCTCTATCACGTTTACTAATGAAAAAAAAGGCGAGAAAACGCAAAATGTCATAGCAAATGTTAATCCTTGGACCGGGAATAAATCGATTTTTTAATACAATTTTTTAATCGATCAGAGCACCGTTTTTTGTTTATTTAGTTTTATTGGTATGTGCGCCGTTTGTAACGCAGAAAATAATTACGGCGATAAATTAATTAAAGGGAACACGGAGCGAATTCCGCGCGCTGGCCGGGATCCGCTACGGCGTCCACGGAAAAAATATCAATCGATATCGTCCGCCGGCGAAAGGAACGCGCATTCGATATTCGCATATCCGATGCGAATTCCCGGCGGGCACAGCGGCGCGGAGGTTGCCGAAAAATAATTTTCAGCTGCCTCTCGCGCGCGCGGGATAGGCGCGCACACGCACTCGCGCGGATGATCCGTTGCGTCGGGGTCCCGCGGTGCCTTTTTCTTTTTTCATCGCCCACCCCCGCCATCGCCCCGTCGTTCCCCCGGGCCACTCTCAACGGCCTCCCCCGTTGATCCCCGCACCATCCCCGTTACCGCCGCCGTACCGTCCAGTCGCACCACCCCGCGGGATGCGCGGCGCGGCGCGCCGCGCCGGCCGCTTTTGTTTTCCTCTATTTTCCGGTTTTTCCGGGTGGGCCGCGCCGGACACACGGCGATGCCAGTAAAAGCGGCGGCGACGGTGGTGTGTGGCGCAACAAGTAGCAGATTATAAAAATCACTCGACGGCTCGGGGGCGTGCTGAGGAAAAAAAAGGAGGTACGGGGGAAAAAAAGCGTGGAGCGACGCGCGGAGGCACGCCGTTGGAGAAAGCGGGATGGCGCGAGCGAGGGCGAGAGCGGTTGGAAGCGAGATCGCGGGATCGTGAGAGCGACGAGAGTGAGCATCGCGAGTGGGAACGAGAGGAACGAAGGACTGGTGCGGAACGCGGAGGGCGTAGGAGGGGGGGGGGGCACAGAGGGGGGTACACGGCGAGTGAAAGAGGTCCGGTCGGAAGAGGGAGAGCGAGAGGGAGAGCGCGCGAGAGAGATGCCGGGCGTAGGTACACATTTATCTATACATATGTATGTTCCACCCGCCGCGTTCTCCGCTGCCTCCTCTACCCTCCCCCGACTCCGCTACTGCTCTCCCCCCGATCTCTACCTCGCTCTTTACCTAGCCGAGCTGTAGCGCTCCATCGCTCTCTCCTCGCCGTCCTCTTCTCTCTCTTCGCTTTCTCGTTGGCTCACTCGCTTGCTCGCTCTTTCTCTCTTCTCCGCTTATACTTCGGCTTTCGATCTCTCGCGCTCTTTCCGCCCGCGTATAAGCCGTGCGTGGCTATTTACATTAAACGCCGGTCCGTTTCCCTCCGCTGTTTCGCGGGAACACGCGCGAGTGCTAGTGGTTTGGGGGCGGCGACCATGGGGGGCGGGGGAGGGTGAGAAGGGGCTTCTCTCTTTCTCGCGCGATTCTCGCTGCATGCGTCGAGGGGAAAATCGTCCGAAAATACTCGAACGCGAGAGGCGGCGTCGTTTCGGACGCTGTACTCGCATGTGTACAAGCGCGAACTTCCGCGGAAAAAGAAGAACCTTCTCTTCATCGGACACGCTGCGTCTCTCCCGTCTTCGTGTCTCGATTTTCGCGGAGGCGATCGCGTCCGCGCCAACGCCGAGTACTCGCGGCGAGTGCTCGTTTGAAGGGCCCTCGACGAATTCTCGCGCGAGAAGCGCGAGGGCGTCGAAACGATCGCGCCACGATGGCAGCGGGCGTTCGAACCCGTCATTATCGTCGGACGAGTTCGCCGTGACGTGACGCACGCTTCGGAGACTGCCGCGCGCGAATTACGGCCGCGCGGCCGTTCAATTAAATACGCTTTTAATTGTTTAAATATTCCCCTCGCGACGAGTCCGGGAGCGCGAGTCGGCGTCTCGTATTTTCTTGTCGCATCATCCTTTACGAGCGCGCGGGCTAAACGGAAGTGCACCCCGCCTCCGGCGAGAGCGAGTCGCATGCCGCCGTCGAGGGAGCTTTTGGATCACACTTTCGGGCTCGCGAATCGACCGCGGCGGTTTAAGATCTGCGAGATCTCTCCGCGAGAATTCCGGCAGATCCTGTCTCTTTCGTAAGAATCGCGCCACGTGAGAATTTATCGACGTGCGCGTGGCCGGAGCGCAAAGCTTTGTCCGTAACGCGACGCGTCGCATCGATGCATTCGCCATGCACCGACGGCGGACTTTATACGCGCTGGCCCTCGTCCTTTCCGATCTCCAGTTGATCGATTTTCCGCGGGGTCGACGACCCCCGCGCTCGTTCTCTCGAACCCCTCGTCGCGTTCGCATACCGCGCGTTCGGCGCGCGAAGAAGAAAGGAAAGGCACACTTTCGGCGATGACCGCCGAATATCCGCTGGACACACGGCCGGCCATATTTATCGACTAGGACGCACTAGGACGCGCGCTAGATGAAACTATATATTTACTAGGAAACGCGATCAATACTCACAATTCTGATGGGACTGAACATTATCTCGCCGTGCTCGTATGCCCCGTCCGGTTATTTCCGCGTTCCGTTAAATCGCCCGCGGTCGAACGCGCTCGATTAAGCATTGTTTTCTTGCTGAAAGCGAATTTTTCATTCTCCTTTCTTTGCCGATAGACTCTTCGGCATTTAGCATTGATTAATAATAATTCAAACGAGTGTGAGTGCCAGGTAAAAATGACACATTATATTAATGTAAGTGTCATATAATGAAACGCAGTTATTAAGTTAGTAGTATTTATTCGATGTAATGCGTTCGATTGTCGCATTAAAATTCTAATTCTATGTCAATATCCTCGAATTATAGAATCGCTATAAAGTTGTTCCGTTTCGCTTCGAATGTTCGGGGCACAGGTATCGCCAATCTAACGCAGAGATTTAATGGATAAAAATACTCCAATATTCCCTTACGTGTTTATTGTTGCATGAACTTAAAATTGTACGTCGCCGAAGCGTAAATAATCGAGTTTACACGCGACGCAGAACCAGCGTGCCGCGACCGAATTAGTCGGCAATGAAAATATTTCGCTGGATCTGTCGAAATATATTGTTACAAACAACGTCCGATCCTAGCGGGTGGTTTTTATCTAACCGTCGCGCACTTGCATACGATTAAATCGTATTTCAAGCGATGACTGGCGACTATTTCCAACTCGCTGTACGGTGAATTTTATATCTCCGTCCAGACACCGACGAATAATAATTTTAACAAAATTTTATTAGTTGAGATCATTGCTATTATTGTGCGGCGCTGTGTATACCTTTTATACGCTACTTTTCCTGTATCGATTAAGACCATTAAGATACGAAAAGGTCAACGGCGACTTTCTCGGGAGACATAATTAATCCGATTTGGAAAGAACTGCAGCTGAAAATCGGCGATAAAGTCGAAGATTATGCGAACTAGTATAGCGAATGTCGTAATATCTGAAATTAATTTACATAGAGATAATGAGGTGTAACGCGTCCTGCGCAAACAGCAATAGTCGCGAGAGAGAAAAAAAAAGATATTATTTTAGTAGAATTTTAAGAGAACAATCATTTGGCGACGGATCTTGGCATTTTCTCAGTCGGGGAATCGCGATGTCGCACGCGTCAAAAGTTCGTCGAGTGGCTAGCGGCGCCTGATGATCGCCATCTTGGCAGTGACGAGTGTTCGCCCCGATATATTTTTCGCGGCCGCGTTAAGCGTAAGAATAAATTGCGTCGCGATCGACTCTCGGCCGGCCGCTGCCAAGACCCGGAAAAAGGAGAGGCGGGTTTTCTAGAACGACTAAAAATAGCGCGCGCACTCTCGCGAAAATAAAATGGCAGTTCTACGCAGGCGGTGGCCGATGAGGAGGATAAGGTAGGACGTGGGGAAGGGAAGAGGAAAGCAGAAGAGGAAGAAGAAGAAGAAGAAGAAGAAGAAGAAGAAGTAGGAGGCGGCGGCGGCCGCGCGGTCGAGGAGAGGCAATAGAAAAAAAAGGAGGCAAAGCATCTAAAATTGGCGGGACTGACTTTGCCAATATGCGGCGATGGCGGGCTCCTATGGCGAGTACCGGTTGGAGACGGCCTCTGGACCTAGGGAGTAGGATGTGTCTAGGAAAACAAAGAGGGAAAAAAGAAGCGGAGTGGGGAAGGCGAGCGGACGAATGAATCCTCTCTCTCTCTATCTCTTTCGCGGGCCTGAGAAAGCGCGAACGCGTGCGATACCGCGAGATATCCGCGTACGACGTGATATAAAGAGCATGGGATAGCTTTATTACGGATTACAATGCGATGGCGGCCCCGAAGATCCCACGATAATGACATCGCGCTATCGTGGAAGCGTATCTTCCCGCGACGAGGCGAAATATGCGGCCATAGTGACGGTAATGATATCGATATTGCGATCGGATCGAAGATACGATCTCTGGGCTGCGCGATGCGTTACGCGTTTAATACACTCCCGGACCATAACGCGGGCGACGAAACACCTTCGCGCATTAAAAAAAAATGAAAGGCGACTTTGTGCGCGACTGAGTACCCGAGGCGACTTGTCCGTTCGAACGAGCGCCACTTATCTTAATGGTGGACTTTACGTTTAGCGCTGACAACTTTCGTGGGACGAAAGTGAGACGCGCATCATGCACATCTGCTTTTTAATAAAATAGCTCCCGATAAGTCGAACGCATAAAATAACACTCTCGGTATAGCAGGAAGTGGATATATGTAATCAGGTAAAAAAAGCGAGGCGTTATTTCGTTTTTTTTTTAAGGCGGAAACGCCTTTAATTCTTATAATATACGACAGGATCTGCTATTATAATTTATACTTCTGTCATTGGTACAACATGAAATTTATAGTTTTTAAAAAAATAATGAACATAAAGCGCAGAACTATTTAAAAATTCAACGATCAGAATCGTATGGATGTTCTATAGTTTTGTTTCTCTTCTACCGAATGCGAATCATCATTCACTTCTGACGCAAGTTGCAAGCCAGACGCAGCCGGATTTTCAGAGCGACGAAAAGATGATAAACGGAAAGAAGTGAGCCCCCTTCCCGCCGTTTCGCGGAGTCTCGTTCGCGTGTGGACCTTGCATCTAAAAGAACTCCGGGGAGAGGGATGAAAGACTGCACCATCCAAAGGCAGAGAAAGAGAGAATATAAGTCGAGGGGGGAGAGAAGGGAGCAAGACAGAAGAAAAAGCGCGAGAAAGAGAGAGAGAACGTCGACCTTGATGAAAATAACTCGTCGAACTGACCATACCTCTTGCACGTGAAGTTAAAAAATGCAGCCTCGCTGCAGAGGGGATCCTTCAAAACCGGCGACTCGGTCGTTTTTCGACTGCTCCCTCGTCAGACTTGCGTGTCCGTTTGACGATTTAACACCGTCAAACATAACGAGAGAGCGTCCCGATAATTTAGCTGTTGTCACGTAATTGACCCCCACATTCTATAGACCTTTGTTCTGTGCGATGCTCGTTACTGTTTCGATTATTCAGGGTATTTCGAACCATTTGGGATCATGACGCGATGCTGGAGTATTTCCCTTTCCCCTACCCTCTCGGAGAGGAAAAAAGAAAACCGTTCTTGCACGCGGAGCTGAATTCATTGCTCAATGCGTGGCTTGGAGGATATCGAGTGGCGGGTCGCGTGGAAAGGATTTCGCGTGCAAGAGAGGCTCGAGAGGCCGTGAGAGGTGAACGTGGGTGGGTTGGGAGCAGAGATCGAACGACCTCAGCTCGGACACGAACCAGAGGTAGTCCGCATTATCGACGTCGTTTTACAGGCACCATGGTGACCGATAGCGCTTTTACTACCAACAGCTGACACATTGTGAATTCGCATCCGACTATAATCCCAAGTGGTTCGCTTCCCGGCTGTTCTTTCTCATTACAATATTGTTTAAATTCGAATTTAACAAGTCTTATTACGTTAGCTTATAGTATTATCAGTGCTACTCCGTAAAAAAATTAATCGTTTAATTTGTTTATCGTGATTGTGTATTTCGTGTAACGAGCTCCAGTTAACTCGTGGCCAAAATTAAATAAATGGCTATAGTGGGAACAGTTTAAACGCAACAACAAAAAAGTTATATTCTTACCATAGATTTGCAAAACGAGAATATTGTCAGTGAATTGACAATGTCCCACTAATATCGTAGAATTTTGTGTGACATTCCCGCGCGAAGCCTTCATCGGTGCGTTGGGTACAGCGTACAGATTTTGCACAACAATACAACGGGATTTGCGCTGCGAACGAGTTTTTACTATCATCAGTCATCAGGCAAACGGCGAGATCTCATATTTACCTAACATTGCAGTAGAGCGTGTGCGCTCGCGCAGATAAATCATCATCGTCTGGTATCACGCAGGGGGGGGAGCATATAAATATAAATACGAACCTGTCATCACCACCGCACCCCACAGCACCGAGGGCGAGCACTTTTTATCTCGTGTTTCGATGCCGTTGCATCCCCCTTACCGCCACACACGACGACCCCCGACAAAACGGTTCGTAAAAAAGGTATCCTAGAAAAAAGCCACTTAAGGGTGTCATGATTAGGGGTTAGTTAAAAAAGAGAAAAAAAGGGGTAGCGATAGTTTTCCCTGGCAGGTTGTGTTTTTTTTGGCTATCGATTTTCATGCACCTGACAAAAAAAACCGGCCCAGGGGTGTCGCGGTTTTGAAGGGAGACTAGTTTTTTTTTTAGGGGCGAGTTGCGTTAACCCTCGGAACAAGGTGCACTCCTGGCAAAGTGCACAAGTTTCCTCCAAGCTGGAAGTAGCGCGACGTCTTTATCGGGATAATGGGAGAGATAATAAGACTTGACGTAATTATGTAATAAATAATCGGATATCGTTTTGCTAATTACGACGTTTAATCAATAGTTGCCTATCTCCTTGCTCTTGGCTCCGAGCTACGTTTCGCGAAGATTCGAAAGATTCCTGTTTGATCCGTAAGTACGTCAACACAAAGGCAGTCGCGTCGCTGTCTTAACGTCCACTCTTCGTTCGCTGAAAATCCAAAATTACCCGAGGCAGAGTCTCGCCGCCGTGTACTCTGCAAATTAAATAACATTGCAATGGGTTAACGAAGTGTAGACTCTGTCGCTCGGACGCCTATCAGGGCGCCCACCCCCCGCGGTTCTGGGTCCCCCTCGCCTTCTGTCGCTCGTTTCGCCCCTTCTCCACAATTTACCATCTAAGTGTCGTCCTCCTCGCCCCCACCTGGCGGCCTATTTTACCCCACTTTCCCGTCTTTTCCCCTCTTTCGCCCTAGGCTGGCCATCCCATACACCTTCCCACCCCCACAACTTATCCCTACCCCGTGGTCTCACCCCTTGAGGAAAAATAAGCGGCCGGACACCTTACCGGTTTTCACTAGCTAAGCCACGATTGGTCGTCGATCGTCCGTAATCTGCAGGTAAAGTCTACGACATCTCTCAATGGAACCTATTGAAAACGTGACAAATAGTATTGCGAGCAAGAAATGTTACATGTTAAATGTTACTTATTATTTATTAAGTATCTATAATGTAATAAGCGAATGTCTTATTTTGTTTTTGTTTTTGGATTAACTTTTTTATAAGCAATAATCAGCTTGACGGAAAGAGTTCATCGGGGAATAGATTGCAAGAAACGTCAAATGTGTTTTCACAGAGCGTCGTTGCTATCTTGCAGATAACAACACATAGATTATGTTTACTTAACACGATAAAAGTCACTTATATTAAAATATTATTTTTAAAAAATATTTGTTTTTAAAATTTTTAATATTTCCGCATTAAACATCTGATAAATCCAGTTAATGGAATACACAATTACGTTTCCGCGTTTCTTTTCAGTACTTCGACAAACGTTATACAATTTGATTCAACAACGTTGACATATTTATTTATTACGTGGCAAGTGAATTAAGCGTGACGGTTTAGTGCACAACCGATTAATGACTTAAAATATTTATTTTCTAGTTAACTCTGATTTGTTTGTGGTGTTAGCATGAAAAAGGGCGCGCCTTGCCGACCGATCTGTTAAATGATAATTATATGCTCGGATAATCGGGAACGTCGATCCCGCGGAATAAAAGGCAAACCGCGCGTCGCAAATGTTTGGCGAATACATCGCGATCGACGGCAGACGGCCGCGCGCAAACCGCACACGCCTCCGTCCATGAAATCTCGTTAGCCGTTTAATTATTTGCGCGTGTTGAAAAGTTAAACGGTAGAGATTTTTGCCCGCGTCGTCGACGCTTATCGACAGAATACGCAAATACGTGCACCGGTCAATTTTTTATTTATACCCCTACTATTTTATCGGATAGCCACGCCATTAACGTTGGTCACGGTGACCATTTTTATTCGGAGTGAAATGGTGGTATGGCGAACAATTCAATTCCCTTTTTTCTCTCAATTGAATTGTATAAACTTTGCGAATGAAAAAAAATCTCCCGCTTCTAGTCGTTGTTTAGAATAATTCTTGACAGGTCCCGAGCGAGTTGAGAGTGACAGGCTTCCGTGGCATGTATCCGGGTCGAGAAACTCGACCGAAAATCGAAATGCAAATGTCCCAGGACCCGTCTCCCTCCCCGGAGGGCTCTCTAAATCTCTCGCACGTTTACCGGCCGGCTCGGTTGTTTATTTTTTAATTAAAGTCTTCCGCGGAGGCAGCTTCTCTTGAAGCGGTGGCGGGATTAAAAAAGGTCCCCCGGAGTTATTAAGCTAATAATGTGTCTCGTGCCGCGTGCCGTACCTTCCGTGCGTAGATACGGAACGACAAGGGAAGATAGAGAGGGAGACAGATTCAAAGAGGAAGAGCGAGAGAGACGGGAAAGGGTCGAGGAGGAAAAAAAGGTTAGCTGCGAGGGATAAAGAGGGAGGAGACGAAAAGGCAGCTAAAGAGAGAATTGAGAGGCAGCGTGGGAAGATGGTTGGTCGAAAAAAAAGACAGGGTCCAGGACGCAAAAAATCACTTCGGCACGCGTGCACACCTCCGCCCTGATCCTTTCATCGGGACGGTCCTCCTGACGGCTGTGAAAGTTTGCGAAAACGACGACTCGGCTTTCCGAAGTGACCTGATGCCTCGGCATGTGGACAGGCGGTCAGTTCGTGCGACTATCCATATAACGCGGAAGTTCTCGTCGAACGTCACTCCTCGACCTTGTGAAAAATAAATGCAGTCGGATTTATCTTGTCGGGACGAAACGTATGACGGGTTTTCGTCGCGTCTTTCTAAAACGTTTCGTTTCTGATTTTCATTTTAAGCAGTTTACTGAAATTGTGCAAATAATTATAAAAATTATAAAAATTATAAAAATTAAAAAATTGTTAGGTATACGTTAATACGTAGTCAATGATAGTATATTACTTTTAAAATATTTTGATTAATAGTGATTAATCATAAAAATAGAAGAATTTATATATACCGCTTGATTATTTTTTATAAAAGGTTATCTTTGAAACTCGCAGCCGCAATCAAAAATAGCTAGAGCTAGAGAGTTTAATCAGATACGACTTATATAATTCGTTACCTCATGAAGCTTACGCAGTTGATCCACACACAAAGCAATTGTACTTTGAAGAAAATGAAACGACAATGTATAATTGATACAAATAAAATGTCGAGTCGTGCTTGAGGCATGAAACTCGAACAAAAAGGTGACTTAATGCACTCCGAGGACGAGAAATCTTTCAATTATAATATGAATGTTTCAGACGCAGTGCCGACTGCGTCCTTTATAACACGGAATTTATATCCCGGCATATCGAGCCATTTTCCTCGCCCATGATGCAAGCGCGCGCGTTTGTCGCTATTGTAGATGTTTCTGAGAGAGGCTCGTGCAGATAGTAAGATGGGTAGGTAGAATGAAAAGGTAGGATGGAGAGGATGGTAAAGAATAACCGGACTTCGTGGCGGAGTGGAGCGTGAAATAAATTCTCTATTATATTGGAAATTTGTTTTTGCCGCAACGCGAACATTCGTATTCGTAATCGCAGTGAGTATATAAACGTTGAGAAAAATGAAAGATTGGAGGAACAATATCGTGAAATAAAATTTTTGACAAACTTTTTGAATTCTCTCTGCGACATAATATAAAGTATTTTAGTTATTTAACTTATTCAGAGATATTATAAATTGTTGAAAAATGTGTCAAAAAAATACATCCGATTAATATTTTTAAAATGTGTAATAATGATATAGTGAATGCTAGCTGCAATATAAATAAATAGGTTTAATAGATACATATATTTTGGGAATTATTTATCGTAAATAAATCGTAGGAGGTAAAAATGAAGAAAAAAATTATAATTTTATATAAGTTTATTAATTGCAAGTACAAGCATTATATGCGTAATAATGCAATGCAATAAAATTAAGTCAAGTCGCATCGATACGACGTCGTCGTGAGCGAAAAGAAGTCGTACGACAACGTCGAGACGGAGTAACGAACAACCGAAATGAGAAAACGAAGGCCGAAAGGGGCTGCAAAGAATGGCCGGAGGCTGTGGAAGGATGGAGGAAGGAAGGAAGGAAGGTCCGCTCGGCTGTATCTCACCCCCTCGGCCCACCCGCTCCTCCTCCGTCGCCCTCTTGCCTCTTCCTGGCCGTCATCTCCGGGGCGATTTTCCACGGCACCTAAGAGAAGGGGCCAATGAGACGCTGGGCGTCGGTATTGATCCGAGGCGTCGTCCAGGAGACGCCCGCTCCAAGACGCCCGGCTTGCCCGGCGCGAGAGAGCGGCCCCGCAGTTCGAGATAAAAGGACGAAAGCCGCTCCTGGAGACGAGCCGCGGGTCCTTCCGCCTTCCGTGTGTCCTGTATGTCCGCATGAAACCTGTATATGATCCGGCGTGGCCCGCGCTCTCCTGTCTCCTCTCAGCGACCACGGTACTACAAGTTACGTCGGACGCCGTGCCGGCGACGCGAAGTCCTTTGTTGACGGTAATCCTGCCGTGGCCGCCGCATCGGCCGACCGAAAAGTGTATCGAAATGACTGTTTTTATCTCTAGGACAATATCCTTTATTTCTTTTTTTTCGAATGAATTAGTTCTATCACTTGATTGCCGATATGAACCCGTTTTAATCGTTTATTTAACCTGAACGAATAAAAACCGAGAGAAAAATAGAGGTCTTTTGTTATATTCTTACGACAATTAGGATATATCTAAAGATTAATAATTATTGTTATTTTTCAGGCCATTGCATTATGGCCTTAAACTAGGGCAATAATTTTCAGCAGATTTCTCGAGTCATAGTTTAATGAACCTTGAGTCACCTCATATCATAAAATAAATTTTATATTTTTAAGATATTACAAATATGAAATATGTGATAAGCATTCTTTTTCCGCACTTGTTATCTCCAATGAAATAATATTTGCGAATCGAGTTTGATTCGGGTCGAAGAGAAAACCCGATCATTTCTTTAGATCGAACATCGTCTTGTTCGGTGCGTTTAAAATTAATTATATACTCCGTTATCAATCACATCCGGTTGCCGTGACAACCTAGCATATCCCTTGCCGTATCACAACGGCCTCTTCAATAGCGCGGGCTCGCTCTCGTTCACGTATGACGAGTATATACCCGACGAACAAATACTGCACCGAATTGGCGAAAACACTCCCGTCCCGCCCGAGAAAACACCGTCGACACTTCTCCCGGCCAAATGAAACGAAAACATGTAACGCGAATGACAGAGTGGAACATAAAATCATCGCTCATCCGTGTGTCAGGTTGTTTCTCGTAATCAGTCAACTTCGCACTTCGTTAATATCGTTTTCGTCTAAAACGTGCATTATTCGTTTCTATTCTTCTTCGCGTAATTTTTACCATATATCTTTAAGAGACGTTATAGTATTACTTTATTATAATCTCGTGATCATTTCACGATTATTTATCATAATTATTTTAAATCGATCGGTAATTTGCGCGATTAATAAATTATGATAGGTATAATCTCTCAGCGAAAACGTCTCATCGCGTTCTTTCGTTCGATCGCGAATAAAAGTCTCGCTACGTGAAAAGACTTTTCTTCGCGTTTTTGTTTCTCCTGTCAAGCTGAGAGAACGCCAAAATATTCGACAGGCTCATGGTGCGAGGCGGCGACATTATTCCGCAATCCGCACGACGATCTTGGCCGGTGTAAAAGGATATCCGAAAGAATTTCCAATGCACGTGCGATGCCTAAGCTTTCAGCGCGCGGGTGGCGCGCGTCGGGACGCCGTTCCTTTTATTTTCCTTCAATTTCCTTCCTTTCAGGTTTCCCATCAGCCTTTCCATTAATATTAAAACAGGAGCGTAGCCTCGCGAGGGCTGTTTCAAAGAGGGTGGCGGTGGTGTTTCAGGCCGCGCACAGCTCTGTCGAGGTACTAACCGGCAAGGACGAGGGTGGGGAGTGAAGGACCACGGTGAGGGCGGGCTAAGGGGCGTTCGGCTCGTTTTTCATCTTGATCTTCTAGAGTTACCAATTTGAACCAGCTAGACCCATCATCTCGCCCCGCTGCCCCGTCTCTTTATCGTGACTCTCGCGTAGATAGGTGTGCTTAATTTTAAGGGCAAGTTTCTAAGAATAATCCTTTACAGATATATGCAGAGAGGGAGAGAAAGAGGGAGTAGCGTTTCGTTTTAGTAGTAGAAATTAATTAATATTCCCAAGTATATGCCGTAACGTAATTGCGGTTATTGTATCTATATCTTCGAATCAACCGAAGAAGCTCGGCAAAGACGTTTCGTGGGAAAGCCTTCGGTTCTTGGCCGGTAGCTCGCGATTATTTATCGTGACCTGACCCTTTCTTACGTAACCCTCGTCGTGAGCAACCCTTCAGGATAGACCAACGGTCAGCGAACCCCCGGTTTCGGCATTATGGGAACCGGTTTTTCGAATGCGCGCGCGTACGGCTGCAATTTTTCCGGAGAATTTTTATTCGCGAAACCCGTTCGACCAGTCAACCGAACGTGTGTCCAGGTGGTCACTTCCTGGCCACCCCAGTCTGGGTCATTCTTAACTCCCCTCCCGTTGCCCGCTACTTCTCAATTCCGCGGCACGATTTGCGAGGACGTAAATGCGCTTCATGAATCCTCTGTCACGTTTTTCATTGCTACATATATACAAGACCGAAATGATTTTAACATTTTTAGCAGCTTTTAAAAACAATTCAATTTTGCCGATTGAATATTTGATACTGCATACGGGAAAATGATTTTTACAACCCGGGAAAAATGCGATGACTGTCGATCGATACGATAAAATATATTTTATCGTATCAATGACATCAAAACTTTCAACCTCTGATTTTTCGAGCCACATCCTGTTCCACCTGTTGTAATTAATCGGGCTTATCGTATAACTAAATCGAAACTTATATGGATAAATATTCAGCCGGATATCCACTGCGCATAATACGAGCGGTTGATTTTATGGGTAATATATATGAGAGCGGGAAGTTCGGTAATTAATGGCTTTTATTCGAGAGCGGCGAACGAGTGAAATAAACTCGATCGCAAGTAATTCGAACGTCGTGCCAGTCTATATAAAGCCTTATAAAATTTCTCCACGCTCGATAGTTTCGACAATGGGGCTTAATTAAATTCTCCGTAGCCTAGCCATTAATTATTTTTTTCTCATGATTACGTATTTTTATATCGCGACCGCGCTCATCGCCGAATAAGTCTCAAAACGATGAAATGACAGGTCAAACTTGCGAGTATATATTATGATTACGACTTTGATACTCGTGGCGGAATTTTCAGCCGTGGCGGATTAATGTTCCGCGTCGCCATTAATCTTGATACTCGGCCGCGATGCCCGCCGCTTTTTGTCGTCGTGCCCGAAACTAATGCGCGCGATTTCACGTCTGACAAGACGTTGAGAAGGTTAGCTCGCCTCTTCAGTGTTTTACATTTGCATTCGATGGCAAACCGCGCGGGGCGGCGGCGGCGGCGGCGGCAGCGGCAGCGGAAGGCGGTGGCGAGAGGCGGCGGAGAAGGGTGAGGTGGTTGGGGGGTGATGTTTTGTAAGATCTGCTCGAGAGACCATTCGTCTTAGTATCTGCCTCGGGGGGCGGTGAAATATAAGCTAGATCTACGAGAAAGATAAATGAATCCATCCTCCCGCGCCTCCCGCCGCCCCGTCTTCCGCCCGTTTCCACCCTTACCTTCCTTCCACCCTGCCGACGCTACCCTCTCGCAAGACGAGAGAAAACCACCCGGGACAAGAGTATCGTCCTCGCGGCTTCCTCCTTCTCACTCGAGGAACGCGTAAAAAGGGGGGCACACCTCGATTACGCCGATTATAACGACTTATCCGTCGTGGCGCGTGTGCCATTTGCGAAATGACGTCGCGAGTGGCACAATTAATCATATCAAATTACGGCGACCGTACGAGGAACGTGCAATAAATACAACGTGGAGATAAATCGAGAGAACGAAGGGAAGAAGGCGGATGATGAGTGTCCTAAAAGTGGGCCGACAGGTGGAGAAGGCGAAACGGTGCGCAAGGTGCGTAAAAAAAGCGGCGCAACCGCCGGGGAACGAGATTCAATGGAGGGATCGCGAACGACAGCGGAAGAAGAAGAAAAAAAGAGAAACAAACAATTTCGGTGGCAAAGAAGAAGCCGACGGCTTCGCGTCTGGCGGCGTCTGCGAAGTCGGCGTCCGCCCTCTTTCTCTCCCGCCGGATAAGCATCGCTTTGCATACGATCGCCATTTTGCGGGGAGCATAATTTAAATTTCGTTCTATTGTTTTGTCGCTCTTCTTACCCCCCCTCTTGGCCCACCCATCCTTGGAGCGGAGTCTCGAGTCGCCGGCTCCGGGGGCCACCCTCGCCCCACCTTCGTCACGCAACCCTTCGTGCACCACCGCGCCGTGCCTTCGTGCAACCCCCTTCGTGCCGCTGCTACCGCCACCGCCACCGGCATGGTGGTGTTGCCGTACCCCAGCGGCAGCGGCAGTGGCGGCCATTTGCATGAAATTAGAATCAGAATTTTCTTGCCGGAAAATTGGCCCCTCGCCGCCCAGCCATCTCGGCCGTGACTGCGAAAATTTTAATTAATTCGTCGCCGAGCATGTTGTCGCAACGTTCAAGATTTAGGCTCCATCCGCATCCAAGAGATCGTAGATCGTATCGTTCGAGCCCGATAAAACGTCTCGCGAGCGTCTTGTTTTAAATATATTCATCATATATATTATAGTGAATATATTACATTACTATACATATATATACTATTCGCTTCTCTCGGAAGGAATTAAATTAGATATGTACTGAATATATTATATACAGTTATATTCTCTAACTTATTCAACTTTGTTCATACTTTACAAACAATTAGAGACGTTGTTCCACAAAGAAACGCATATCTGTGATATACTTATTTCTATACATTACAATTTTTATATCGCAACCATTCAATCGATACTGAAATCGCGTATATTTGATGGTTCGTTACATCCACACATGTGAAGTGAATCTGATTTACATAAATAAAAGCTTTGCGACGCGAAGTTCTGTCCAGGATTTTTCAAGACGAGCACCATTTTCTAAAAATGCAATTTATTAATTTTAAACGGCGCGTCATGTAATTACGACGTATCGGCGATACTCACCGGTGCCGGCTGTAAGTATCTCACCATCGCATTAAAGCTCACAAGCTCGTTATCTGCCGCGGAAGGCACGATAGACCCTCGGCTCTCTGGCGAAAGGCAATGTACGTCTCCACCCGTGGAAGAGGACCCGCGGAGTGTTTCATAGCGTTTAGCCTTTATGGCGTGCGGTTCTCTGCAGCCATCTCTCGAGGTAGGTAGCTCGTCGTCGAGACCTCCCGCCACCCCCGCGCGCGCCCTATTCCCGACCGCCTCTGCGCACCGGTCCTCAGCCTCTGGCTCTCTCTCGCAAGCTCGACGCCGCGCTACGGCGTTACGCCGCGGGAACAATGGACCGAAATAAATAGCCCGTCTTTCGTCTTTTGTTTCTTGGGGGTCCATTGTTGCCGCCCGTAGATAAGAAAACAAGAGACTCTGTCGCCGTGTTTACGAGCCCCGGCCCCGGGGCTCTCCTCCTGGATGCTGCGGCCCCCTTTTTGCCTCGCACGACGGCACGGCACACACCGCCACCTCCGGCCACCACCGTCACCGCTGCCGCGATACCGCCACCGCCTCCGTTACCGCTGTCGCCGCCACCTTCCACCTACACGCGCCGCTTCTTCCTTCGCAGCCGCCTCATCTTCTCTCTCTCTCTCTCTTTCTCTCGCTTCCTTTCGTCTTTCGTAATCCTTCTTCGCGCGTCGCGCGACGTTCTTCGAGATCCGGCTGACACTACACCGGCGTCACTGCTTCATTCCACCTGTCTGCCACATACCGTAAAACTGCGCGAAACTCACGCTCGCGGATTTGAGGTATCGAGATTGGCGAGGTTGTCCTGACGTCCATTACAATTGAATTGCACGATCTATCTTGGTGTACGTTTCATTTTAAAGCGATATAGATATACGTTCGTTGACTTTATGTCCGACTTAATGCAGCGAGTCTAATTGTCTTTTTTTAGAACTAGATTAAGAAAGACAATTATTCAAGAAAATAATTTCTAAAGTTAAGATTGTGAAATGCATTTCTCTTCCTTTATTTACCAAAATGAAATGAATGTTTCTGTTCAAATACGGTTTGAATGAGCAAATGAAAGATCTTAGATAAAACGTGCCGATGGTAGAGGAACGACGGGCCAAAAATCTGAATTAGCTGCAGTTACCGTGTGAACGAATTTAATCAAATAAAACTTTCCTGAATTACGGCTATCATAATTTCGTTTCGTATAAAACAGAAATTCCTCAATTAAATGATTTTCTCAACTTCGAGTTAATAACTGACGTTTTACGCGCGATCGCTGACAATTTCAATTTAACGGCGAAAGATCCAGCGGAACAAATTTCGAAAATTTAACGTTTATTTTAATATTATATATATATATATATATATATACATATATATATATATATATACACGCACCCTTTTCGACGTGCCAACTGCATCACATTCGGAATGTCGTCGAAGATGGCACTTAACGATTTCTGTCGTACTTACTGGATCGCGATGCTTGCGCATTCGCGCATTCGGGCAAAGGGACAAGGGGGGAACGAGGGGGGCATCAGTCCTTTATTTCGGTCCAACAATAGAAAAGAATCAGTGTCACAGAATGGTTTAGCAATGGCATTGCGAGCGGGGCATTCACGAACGTTTCTGACCGGTGTGTGTCGGCCCATGCACGCGCACCCCTGGACATGCTGGACACCGGACAGCCGTGGTCCCGTTGGCCGGGGGAGCCTAATTTCGAAAACGGTAAACTGGTTTGTCCAGTTTCCACCTTTATCCGTTCCTTCGGCCTTCCTTCCTTCCTTCCGCGCTGCGCGCTCGTAGGGTGGCCGTGCGGCCGACTGGACCCAAAGAGTGGAGGACGAACGGGGGAACGGGGAGGGACCGTAGCGGCGGTCACTTTTTCGACTTGGGGTCCAGTCGGTCAGTTCCCATTAGACACACGACACTGGTCATAGTTATTCACGATTTTTCGCGACGATCGGTCGCTCGGCCGTGTCACGAAAAGTGCGACTTCTTTGGATTCTTCCCGGACTCAGAAGGGTTATACTTCGTGACAGTGACATGTGCTTTCGTGAAACATAGATTGTTGAGGATGTTGCTGCGAAATTGTATAAAGATGGTGCTTGAATGAAACAACAACATCTAACTTGATCTTTCGCTGACTTTGACTCTTACGATTAAAAAAATTTGTAGAGGATAATTAATATCATAATTAGTAGTGAAAAATTGCGGGAAAAAATGCTATCATTGATAAAGATATATTGAAGCTATCCGAGCGAGTCTAGTTCGAACTGTTGCTTGTTCTTCGAGACGGAAGGAAGCTGCGAATGAGGCCGAAGTTTGGTGGAAACTCGCGACAGAGACAAAAAGGGTTCTTGGAGTTTCTTCCTGACTCCTCGATCTCCATCCGTGCACCCTCGCGCGATTCTCTCACTTTCCTCGGGGCTCCTCCGTTCCCGAGAAGCTCGGTGTAATTCAAATTCGGTTAATTCCGGTGATTTTTCAAAGTTTCATTAGACGCCGCCGGGCGGTAGGAGGTGGCAGGGGGAGACGACCGGGAGAGACGTAGCCCCCGCGGGTGAAGTATGGCCCCATACTTTACTCTGCGGTCGGCGAAGGCGTCTTAGGCAACTAAGGAATCCTGGAATAACAGGACTTGCGAGACGAGGCGATGGTGGGTGGATGAGGGAGGATGAGAAGGAGGAGGGAGGAATATAAGGGAGGTGGGTTACACCGGGGCAAAGGATTGCCGCGCGCGGTTAGGCGGGGGTGCGGCGAGAGGGCACGGCCGGAAGGAGATCTGAAATTGAAGCTACCTCGATTTAGATTAGATGAATTTATATCGCTCGCCGGGAAAATCGCTTGCGGCACCCCTCCGAACAGCTGGAAGTCGCTTTCTTTGAACAAAATGGAGATCCTTCGATTTCGCGACGAAGGGGGTGTGGATTTTTTTTCATTCATCAATCTCGTTTCTTAAATACAGAATGCATCCAAAGAGAATCAGCACATAGAATTTACCGTCTTTCACTTCTCTTTGGGTCTAGATTCTATAAGAAATTGTTACTTCGAGAAGAATATATCGATAAGGTTTCTATAAATGTAATATATCGCCTATATCGGAATATAATGAGAGAGATAAACCCTGGTTTGAATTTTTATACCAAGCGGAACCAAAAGACAATCTTAGAATGATGTTTGCAAGATAAAACGAGCGTCCTACAATCTGTTGTAATTTATAGTCGCCATAAATATCGTACAAATTACAGTCCGATTACTTGCGAGACTTTCCGGTTGCTCGCCGGTCATCATCGTAATGAGGCCACGCGGCGACGGTGTACCGGGTGGCGGGATTTTTTTTCCTCCCAGAACGTATGCGAGCGAAAGGCGGCGGGCGTACATGCGTGCACATGACGCGACATCTGGCCTCCTCCGATGAATCGTGATTTTTTCACCTAGTTCTCGGATTTTTCAGTACGACTTCCTCTCCGGTGTCCTTCCGGTCACCTTGCCCGGCTACCTCGCCGAACCGGCGCGGCGCGGGCGAGACGATTGTCTTGCCCGCACGGATGATGGTCCCGCCTCTGTCGTCGCTCTGTCGCAAATGCCACGTGTCGTCGCTCCCATCATAAATAAGTCACGATAGAAACGGCTCGACAATTTTCTACCGTCGGCGCGGAGGGTGGTAACTTTGTAGCATTCATCGCGACGACGGGAAGCAACCCCTTCGCGTGCCAGCCATGGTCATTCCACCATCTTCCTACGCTACAAGGGCTACGAAAGTACTGAAATTACGCTAAATTGCTTCGGGAGGCGGTTCCACACTCGCGTGGCGTCGGCGCGAACCACGCGAAAGAAGCACCCGTGCAATTGTCGTGCGCGAATAACACGGTCTCGCTGTTACCGTACTTCGCGATTGGCACGTTGCGGCCGCGTTTCCTTGAATCTTGTCCGTTTCGCGTTTTACGAGGAATGAATTCCTCGAATGCGATACGAACGTAAAGAGATGCAATTACAGGCATTAAGGGTGAGACACGACGAAGGGTCATTATGCGATCCCTGAAGAAACTAGCGCGGCGGCTGGCGCGAAAATTCGCTGACGCCAGCTGCTTCCCCGTTGAAAGAATTTCCTCGAGGATCGTTCCGGAGGGTGGCATTCCCTTTCGCCCCTCCCTCCCCGCCTTTGCTCCCGTCCAACGGTTCCGCGCAGTCGAGAGGAGTCCTTGGCGAGGGATGGTTTTAATGATTTTTGGGGGTTGCCAGGAATGGCACCCTTTCTACGGACGGGCGAAGGCGGGCGCGGAGTACGGGGAATTTTTAAGCCCTTACTTTCGGTAGGAACCCTCTTCTCCAGTACTCTCATCGTAGCCCTTTCTCCGCAGCTTTTACCCCGGCGAGAAAACCTGGGGGTGGTTTGTTTCGGCAGTATAGCGTAGAGCGGACGGGGCGGGCGGGCGGCGGGCGGTCGGGGGAGACGGAAGAGAAAGACTTGTAGTCCGGGGGTGGTTTAGTCAGTCCTGCGCGAAAGATGGCTGGCAAAATGGAGGGATCTCTTTCTATTATGCCTCGTCCCTTGGCACCGGCCTCTCTATACGCTCCGAAGAACTCCCTTATCGATCTCCGAAAAACGGGACACGCGGTATGGAAAGGAGAAAGAGTCTCCGAGATCTTTGATCGTCGATAGAACGAATGACAATATATTCTTCTTCCCTAACTTGATTTTTAATCATTTCCTTTTGGACGATATGTGTTAATATACGTAAACCAAAGAAAATATAAAAATAATTAATTTTTAATTTAAAGCATCTATATTTAATTACGTTTGAAAAAAAGGTATTATCTTATTAATTTGTACACTAGACTCCTCTCAGGAAGAAAATAGAAGGAAACATATTTTATGCAGAGTCGGAAAGGATTTTTAAGATTTATTTTCGAACAATAGAAGAGTGAAGAAGGCGTAATTTTTTTTCTTACAATTTTGTAAATCTTTAATTAATTTATAATATTAATCAAATATTTATAAAAATATAAAGACTTTGTGTACATGAAAGAAGAATCGGCAATCGAAATAATGATATTAATACTGCATTTAATAAGCGGATAGTTTTAAAATCTGGAAATCAACACATTTCGCGAAACTTCTTTTAAGCAATTACGATCGCGGCATATGGAAAGGTAAAATTTTTGTCGGGACCGCGGTATCTCATTTTTCGCGGCCGCGGTTCGTCCGTAACCGCTCGCGAGTTGAGGAGATTAAAAAAAAAAGGAGACGAAACTCTGAAAAAGTCTCGGACCGTGCGTTGATGATGAAGCGCGGAAAACGGCTGCGGAAAAGCGCCGTGCGATTTTCCTCTTCGTAGCCTCCTCTCCTCCTCCTGCTCCTCCTTCATCTCGTCCTCCTCCTGTCGGGAAAGCGGCGGGGAGGAGTGCGCGGAAAGTCGCCTTCATTAGTAAACTTTCGTTTAAAATTTCTGCCGTTCCGCGAGTAAGGGGTGGCAGGGGAGAGGGAGAGGGAGAGAGACGAGGAACGACGCCGAGCAAAAACAAACGTGCCCCTCCACCCAAACTCGATTTTAACTTTCGAGATATAATTAATTTTTCGAGACCGTGCGCGGCCCCGCGCGTGTATCATCGCCGAGAAAAAGAGGATACGGAACGAAAGGAACGAACGAGTCGTAATTATCTCGAGACGGTTTTACCCAACGGATGAAATGAATAGTCCGCTGGGTTTTAGCGCTCTTTAACATCGCCGCTTTGTCGCTCTCTACCAATTTTATAATACTGGAAACTATGTGCATGATGATATTTTGAAACTCTCTATTAATCCCGTTAGAGTAATAAATTTAGTAATTCTAGAAATCATTTAAATTGTTCGTAATTTGTCTCGCATATTTTATACAGAACGCACCAATTAAGTTTAAAGGGCTGAAAGGATATAAATGTTATATCAATAAAGTAATAGAAGGTTTTTAAGATAGGGTTTTATGTGTATCGTGTCTATAAATTTAAGACATTTACGTTAGTTCCTCCAATATGCATGTAATTTATATCGTAGCGAAAAGAGAAGCTTTGAAATGAAATAGAGGAGCGCATTAAACCAAAAACAAAAAAAAATCCTTTCGCTTGACACGTCATGAATTTTGTAACTTGCGTCGCTTCGGTAGCCGTAGTACTCTCATTCTCGAAGCGACCAGGGTGTGCGCCATGAAATAAATAGTAACGGAATCCTGTGCGAACTCACCACAACTACCATCTCACGCCATACGACGTGAGAACCCATAAACCAGGAATAACAAGCCGAGAGACGAGAAACCACCGGAGCTTCTCGCATATACACGTCGAAAAAGTAGCGGCATGGTCGAAGTGTTTGCATAACGTATACGGCGCAAAAATATTATCCGGACGTAATTCGAGAAAATTACTCCCGTGCATTTGAGAAAGAAGAACGACGACGATTATTAAGTAGAAAAACGCGAGCTAGAGTTGTACACCTTACAGAGAAGACGTAATATTTCTAAGTTATATTTATCATTCTCAAATTATTCTCGTAATTGCTCCCCCTTAAAAGGTCCTCGTGTAAAGTTTGCTCAAATATTTGCGAACGTAAATTTATTTACGAAGTAAAATGAGCCTGGATAATCGCGACGTTAGATGTTACAGTGAATAAAAGTGGATTCTTACGTACAAAGCGAGATAAACGACGATGTCGAATAATATTGCGAAAATCTTCGGGATTAATGCAGGAGTTCTATTTCTCGCGTGAATCTTAAAGAATATCTCGAACTCGTTCCGTCGTAAGGAAATTCGGATGATAATAATTTATCAGTATTTTTGCGTCCGGGAGAGACCAACCATTCTTACGGGGTGACGTTCTCGCGCTTACGGTGTGAAATCGAATTATTATCGGCGATCCTTGGCGTAATTCGATAACCGTTCGTCCGGAGAAAGCGAAGAATGATCTTTCCGTCTCTCCTTCTCCGCCTCTTGTTTTCCCTTTCTCTCATCCCGTGACTCGGCTCGCTCTATAGCGGATTAGCAGCCATCGCGAAGTGCCCGCTGAATTATTCACGGGGATGAAATATTGTTAAAGTGAGGTTTGTATGCAATTTTAATGCGAAAACGGTCGGCCAGAATGGAAAGGATATTCTTCGGATATCGCCTCATCGATTTCGCGGCTCGTTAAGCCTCGTTCGTCGCGAATCTTAGGATGAGTTTTGCATTTTAATGGAAACTTAAGAAACGCTACATTTCTAATTAACATATTTGCCACACGCTGCGCGTAGAACACGCCATTATGCATCGTAGACGCGTAATCCACGCTCCAATAATATTTACAGGCAATTTAAATTATCGAGTTCGGCCGTTTATGATTTTTTCCGTCATATTTTTTAATCGTAAAATAATTCGAAACGGACAAGCGTCTTGTGATTTGATTCTATCGCGACATAAAGGTACTAACAATACGGAATAAGAAAATGATGCGCAAATGATGGTAAGGAACGGTGACGATGACGCAGTGGACGGCGAGACGGGGACGAGAGCTCGCATGAGTCGAGAGGGAAAGAGAGCTGAGGATGCACGCACAGCCAGGTTTCTGCGGGCCTCCGCATTAAAACGAGAGGCGAATTCGAGTCTGGTAAAGTTTTAAATGATTTTCGCCGAAGTTGCCTCGCGAGTTGGTTTATTAGGAAAAGTCAATTTGCCCAGAGAGCTGAGCGAACGAGCGAGATCGACGTGGAGCGAGAGAGGAGGTAAAAGGAAAGAGCGAGAAGGAGCCAGAGGAGAGAGAGGGCGAGGGAGAGGAACGATGCTTTAGCAATGACGAAAAGGAAGAGAGAGAGAGAGACTCGACTACGAGTACAGGTCGGAAAAGTCCTACAAAATTACGACGTTGCATTTCTCCTTTCGCGTAACGCCCACGCCGGGGCGGGTACAGCGCTCGACGTCGACGGTGACCAGGGATGCTGCTTACTCTCCGAGAGACGTTCACGATCGCGTAGATGCGGAGAAATTTAAGGCACCTCGCACGCCGCGGAACGCGAGATGCAAAGTTCAACGAGAAGTAAATTGCTAATTGAAACTGTAGTATTATAAAATAATCTAAGTCTTTGCACAAATATAGATATATTTCATCAACATTTTTTGCTGATAGACATTTGAGTCTTATAGAAAATTGATAGTGAACTAATTTGATAATATATGATATTACATATTAATTGAATAGAAAATAAAGAAGGATATGTCAAGTGCGGAAAGGAGAATCTGCATGAAAAAGAACAGATTATCGATATATTGTATTTTGTTAACATGAAAAATAAGCGCTACATCCCTGGTATTGTGGTATCGAATATAACATTGTTATTCAATACAGAATGAATCAATTATACAATTGTTGCGTTTGTCATAAAGCGTATGTTATATATCTACTGATGTGAAATCTGCGCTCAGTACGTAAACGAGCACTCTGGAAAAACTCGTTGAAATCGCTTTTCCCTCCGGCATAAAACGCGGGTCTCTTACGTGAAACAAGAGCCGGGAAGTCAGAGTCAATTTGACCCCTGGGCTCCGCTGACCGTTCGCATCCCTGTGCAGTTAACGCGAACACGTCGGAAAGGGTGACACGGATATACAAGCAAAAAGTGATATTTCGCCAGGCGGATACCGCTCTCCCGGGAAGGATAAACCGGACAAGTTTATAAGCGGGAATCGTGTTAATTATATTCGTTTGGGATGTGTTGCGCGTAATTTGGAATATCGAGACGTTTGATCGTCGGATTACAATCACGCGAGAAGATCAATCTCGAACGCTTGCGAGACGGAGATCGAATCGATCGGCGGACTTTGAAGCCGTCCGCGTTCCCCGCGATGCGACGGAAAGGAGGGAAAAGAAGGGTACGACGGATAACTGTCGAGGGTGGCAAGCTGAGGAGCACTTGTTCGCAGAAGCCAGGTTCGCGCGCGCGGCGAGAAAGAGAAGAGAGCGAGAGACAGAGAGAAAGTGAGAGAGAGAAAGAGAAAGAGAGAGCGAGACAATGTGAGACCGGGAGAGAAAGGGCGGAAAAGAGACAGAGCGAGAAGGAGAGAGGTCCAGGAGCGGGTCCACCAGGCTTGCTCCTCCGTGAGGGTGGCTCCTCTGAATCAATAAGAACTGTTTCCCCCGCGGATACCCATCCCCGTCCACCCTACCCTCCCGCCCCCCTCAGCCCCCTTCCGCGTCGCCCCGTTCGTCGCCTCGTTCGTGGCACCCCTACAGGCCGACCTACCACCTTCAGCGCTGCTCCTCAGTTTTCTCCCCTTTTTCCTTTTATTACCGCGAGGAGGAAGAGTGGGTGGGTCGACCCCGGAGGCGGGAGCGGCCATCTTTATTTCTCTCCTACCCTCCACCTCGACCTCCTCTTTCTCCTCCGGCTTCTCCTTTCGTCTCCTCCATCCATCGGGGTAGGTCCTACGACCTCCATCCGTCTTGCCTCGCCGAGCTCCCCCTTTCTCTCCCTCTGACTCTTTCTTGCCCGCTTCTCTCGCCCACTGACGTGCGAGCTCGACCTTTTGGAAACGAGAGCCGCTTCCAACGGTGTCTTTCCACCTCTTCTTATTCTTACCGCCCTCCCGTGCCCTCCCTACCGGCGTGTGCCGTCTATCCGGCGCCCTTCCTCCGCCCTTGCGCGTCCCTGCCCCCCTCTTCCTTCGAGATATTTCAGCAGTTTTCTATAGATCGCGCTTGCCGGGACGAGGTGGTAGCTAAACTGTCGCGTAGAAACAAACTTGTCTTTAGATAATCACACCGATGGATATTTATTCTTTCCCAAATTATTGTCTTTAATATATGCGTCATCCAATTATAAATCTTAATGGACCGAGCGTTCTTGAACAATCGCCATCTTTTGTACAATACCGATGAACATAAAGAAGCCGAAACTCATCTATTATTATTAGTGGCTACTGAATGTAACGCCGCCGCGGTCAGAGAAAACCACTATGCAGATTGGGAAAAGTGGGATTACAAAGGTGGTTATGCATCATCGTTACTGACATTTTAAAGGATTAAACATATTTCGTGCATCTTCTCATCATTTCCGGGAACGAATTAGACACGCGATTGTAGCGTTAGCTCTATCACGCGCTCCCCGACTAATTTATTAGTCTATTTCGATTATGTTCAACGTTGTAATTACACGTGTCAAAAAGTTACCGCACTTATCATTGTCAAATTTGTACCTTTAATAGGTAATAATTAACGTCGAAGTTACAAAAGGGAGGAAAAAAAAGGATTACAGCGACAAAGAGGATATTTCCTGGACAAAGTCTCGAGTCATGCTGCGGATTTTCTCTCTCCCTCTTCCTTATCCGACTACCAACAACTCACTATTAGTTCCCCCCTATAATCGCGAAATCCTACCGAGGGCCAAGATCCCGGGAGATCATCCCGCGGTGCGTAATCGTCAGAATCTTCGACGATGTACCACAGGTGTCCGCACGGTCAGAGCGGAAGCGCGAGGTACGGTGGCGGTAGTAGTGGTGGTTACCGACGAGACGAAGGTGGTGGAATCGGTGGAAAGAGGGATCGAAAGAGAGGAGCGAGGGATGCGAGAGAGGACACAGGACCGTAGAGTGTTGGAGACAGTTGCCGCGGTGTTGCCGGATCAATTTCGGTGGACCGCAGACACAAACTGTTTCAGTGGACTCAATCGAGCGGTTCTATCGTTTGCCCGTTCCTTCTCTTCGCCGCCTCTCGCGTCTTCCTCGCACCTGTCGCAGCATCCGCGGCGTCTCTCTCACGCGCGAAGATCAATTCTCCGCCGCCGCCGCCGTCGCCGCCGCTGCGTTCGTCTTGCCGTCTCTTCTCTCGCGTCTCTCCTCTTTTCGCTTTGTTCTGACCGCAACATTATCTCCCGCTGCGTGTTGTTTCACATCCACAAACAAACAGTTTTGTAATTTATCCACGTTCTATTATCATCAAAGACTTATATCGTATTCTTGGAACATTGTAAGATTTTTTCTGCGGTTCGATATAGCTAGAATGTTCACTTCTCTTTAGCGCTAATATCTAATGTATCTTGTTTTAAACTGGCCCAATCTTAATAACTTTTCTCCGAAATTTTATTGGATTTTACTCTCGACGTTGTTGTTTCGTTATATCTTTTGCTTCTAAAGGAAATCTAGGAGATCGAGCGAATGCTGGATAATCAACTTATTTCGAGAGCAAACAGAGTGCTTTGCTGCGACACATATAAGGGTCTTGTGGACCACTGAGGGATAATACAAATGTGGCGGTACGTCGCACCATACGCGCGCGCGTCTTTAATTAAGCGCTATCTGCCTTCTAATTTCCAGCCGCCGTCTTTTTTCTCGCGATACATCTCACACGACTCGTAGTCATTAAGATTTTCACCTTGAGTTTGACAGCTGTCTACGCCATGTAAATATCGATCTTGCAACTAGCTAGAAAATTATTCAGTCCTTACAACGTGTGTCTTTGATGCTCGAAAATATGCGTAAATTTATAATTGAAATAAATTTCCAAATTAATATTGAATTCTACGAAATGTCGTAAACATGCTAATGGCTCTATACGTACCGCTCATCATATTTAACCTTTCGGTTGGCTTCTCGATATGCAAAAGCGATGGCGGAGAAGTGAAGTCAATCAATCGGATCGATTTAATATGCAACCAACTGCCGTCAAGAAGACGACGACAATAATTGGATTATCGGTGCCATCTTAAATCGTGGGCGTCGAGGGTTGATTCGATGTTCGAAGGGTTGATTTTGTGCGTGAGGAGTGAGGCGGGAGTAAGGGTGATTAGCGACGCGAGAGAGAGCGAGGGAACGATGACGTGAAGAGGAAGACAGGCGGGATGACACGTTGCGAAGAAAAAGAGAGAAAGCGCGTGTACTTGCGTATGTCGCTAGATTCAATTAAAATCTTCTTTTCGAAAAACAGAAGAGAACGATAGATGAAACAAAGTAGTTAGCGGGTTGCACGGAGGACTCTAAGGAGGAAAGGAAAAGGAGGAGAGTCGCGAGTTCGACCAAGAAGGCAGTGGGTGGCCGAAAGGCGAAGGGGGTAACCTCCTCTAGGTCTGCTCGCCCGCGAGGGGCGGCTGAACGTAATTAAAGAAGGAGGCGGAACACCGTCTTGCAACCCCCTTGGCTCTCCTCCCGGTGCACTTATTCCAGATATGGAAAATATAGGGTGGGCGAGTTTCATGGCGATGTAAGCGGGAGTTGTACCTACGAAAGCGGGATAACGGAGGCTGCGGGAGGACGAGCGAGTTGGGGGTTGGGGCGGGTGGGGCAGCAAAAGACTTCGTTGTTTCCAGAACATTTTACTCCGTTTCCTCCGGCTGGCGCCTGCTGTCGGCCTCTCAAAGGACGAATTCGAGTTCGCCGTCTTCCTCCTCGCTCTCTATCCCGTTGTCCTCCGGTCCCTCGCCCTCCCCCCTTTCCCTCATCCCTTTCTCACGCTCCGTACCCTTCTCTCAAAGCACTCAGTAATTCCCAGCAGCCCTCTCCTTCGAGAATCTTACTCTTGAAAATTTTCCTCTCGCGAAGATTTTCATAAGTTTCCCTACTTTTGCGTCGCGACCTACGGCGAAGGGTCAAAAGATAATATCGTTCAAAATTATTTCATGATTTTTACCATTTAACAAAATATTGGTTTCTTTAACTTTACTGAAATATGGATAATCAGCACATATCACAGAAATTTATTACAAATATTTGTCAGTGTTTAATCTGCTTCTTATTTATAATGTATATAAATATACAGCAATTGATAATGATAATAATGTTGCGTGCACGTGTGCTTGGGTTTACATTTACATTTACATATATTATCTACTTTGCATTAACATTGTCAATTCTCTCTTTTTACGACTCGAGCCGGCAAACCTGTCTTTAACTTTTAATTGCGTCCGTCGTACAACGGAGTAGATGCGTAGATGCGATTTTAATTAGAAAACTCCATGTTTATTAAATTAAAAACATCTTACATTTTAACGAGACTATCTGGGTACAAGGGGACTTGGAGCGTTCCGCAATCTGCCGGCAGATTTTAACTGCGCACGTTGCAGTTGCAACGGCCACCGGTGTTCATTAGCGTATGCCGAAATGGAACGACCTTCGCCGGCTTAGCGCTTACGTTTGAGTTCCGGTCGCGTTAACCAATGATCAACAGATCAGACAAATCGTGTTTGCCGAAATATCGGGGGACCATTCCGCGATTCATTCTCGTATTAATTCTTGCCGGCGCGGCGACGACGCCTGGTGCGGTCGCGCACACGATACGGTATGCACTCGGCATATCTGCACACATACGCGCGCGCGCGCTATCATTATATGAAGAAAGTTCGCCCGGTCCGCGAAGAACAAAAGCGTCGGCAGGGGCCGTCCAATTAGCACGTAGCACTGCCTTACCGTCTTCCATCGTCGAACGGCTCTAAGACGTCTTTTCTCTGGCCGAGGATCGATAGATGTGTGCGTGAATGTGTCTGTCTGTGTACATATCTTTCTGTGCGGGTCTCTCGGTGTGTGTGCATAAGCGAAGAACGGCGAAGGGTGGTAAAGAGGGTGGCAGCCGCGCGGGGGCGCCGAGAAAGAGAGCGCGCGAGCCGGAGGGGCGTCGGTGCGAGAGAAGAAGAACGAGGCGAGATAGAGGCAGCGAGCGCGCGGTCCGCCCCTCGGGGGTTGATATTTAAATCTCCCCTTTTCTAATTTCTCCCCTCTCGGCCCGCGCGGCCCCCTCAGCCCGCCTCTGGTACTCCGTTCCGCTTGCCCACCCTCTTCCATCCAGCCACCCCCGGACGCCCCCCTGCCCGCCTGTCCCCCTCGTCTCTACACCCGCCACCCACTCTCCATTTCCAAGCGGCTCCGCCAGCGCCGGCCGCCATCATGAAAATATTAAGAACTCGGGAAAATGGCCGCCCCCACCCGCGAGCTAAGGAAAAGCTGGGGTCTCTCTCGCACCCCTCTCGTGTTACCGTTCCATTCTCTTTCTCTTTTCCTTCGTCCCTCCATCTTTCTCCCTCGCTCTTTCTTACTCGCCTTTCTCTCTCATTTTCTCTCTTCTCTCGACACGAGCGTGCACGCGCGTCTACGGACACGTACTACATGGACGCCGACGTCGGTGGCGAGGACTGGTGGGCCGGGGGCGGCGGAGGGAAGGTTGATACCGGTACCAAGGGGTAGTAGGAGTACACCGCACCTTCGCGAAGGGGTTGCAGCCAGCCAGACTTTCCGGGCAGAAACTCGTTTTCTCACCGGCAACTTCGTTCGCCTTCGTCTCTCCCCCCCCCCTTCCTCAGTAACGGCAGCTTCTTCGTCGGCGGCTCGCTCGTCGTTGGAGTTCTTCGAGTTCAGTCACTGCACGCACGGACAATCTTGTCTGTCGTTCTTGCACGCCGATCGATAAAAATTTATCATCCCCAATCTCGTAGCGACGTATGTCGAAGATGACTGCGCGGCTTCACACAGATGCGGCTAATTTTAAATTAATCCTCCCTCTTGCAGGGGGCCTTACATTGTTTCATTCTACGTCACATATGTCGTTTTGTACAATTTTCCAAAGATTGCGAAGATAATGTATTTATTTTATACCAATGCGACTAATAATAGAATCTAAGAAAATAAATCTAAGAAATCAGCGGAAGTATCAAATTAATGTTAAATCACTTAGACTAAAGAAAGCTAGATATCCCGAATAGATTCACGTTATTAATAAGAAATCCAGTCTCTCGAGAAGTGTAAGCCAGGGCACTCGGAATAAAAGATGCTCACGAGTACCTGGTTAACGTTATTTTTATTTCATGCCGTTGCCATTTGAATTTTGAATTGCAAAGAGGAAGGCGACAAACGGAGAAGAAGCGCGCTTGTCGTTCCACGAAAAGAATAAAAAATGATGTCGCTGGTCGCCCTCCGTGACTTACGCGTGCGAGAGCAAACGCACCCGGCGCGGTTCAGATGAATGGGGTATGAGTTTGTCCCACATTCGGGCTCGCTCTCTGCACACTCTCTTCCGGCGCGGGTGTATGCGCGCATCACGTGTGTGCGTGAATGTGTGTGTGCATGTGTATATGTGAGTGCGAGTTGTGCTATGCGTATACGTGCGTGCGTTTGCTCGTCTACGGATTACCTCGAGCGGCGCGCGTCGTCGTGCCGGTACTTGAAACTCGAAACACACGTGGTCCACGATGTACAGGTGTGCGCCGCCACCGTCACGTCACGTCCTGACCGAGATTAATTACGGTGATCGAATTATAACTATCGGTAAACGGCCGCATTTTCGAACACGCGATGCGAAAAACCAACCGGCCGCGAAAAACCACCTTCCCAACGTGGCAGTTAATTATTTTTAAATCGCTTTAACGCTCGTGTGTAATGAGAGAGGATTGATGCACGCCGACCGGTGTAAATGCGCGTAATTAGTTTTTACTCACCGCGCCGCGCGGTGATTTACTTGCCGCTCGATAACGCTCATTAAAAAGGTAAAACCTCGTTCTCTATTCATCACTTTTGTTCATTCAACAACGGGCATTCGCGATTTTATTTATTTCCGCCGCGCCGCGAATTTTTGCGAGCGCGTCCCTTACGGCAGTTAGAATCAATTAATATGCAAGCAACATAGAATTACTATTTGATTCAATTTAATTAACTCAATATAGAAATTCAGATTAATTTAATATTTGCTTCAATAAATATGCATCAGTGACGTCGATGCAGAAATGCAATTTCCATTATGATAAACGCAGGTAATACAGTGTGTTCCCCTATTTACATTTATATAGAACTCGTAGAAAGTACCCGCGCGAAATATCCCCGGTATATCGACGTGGCGAAATTTGCGTTACTGACGACGCCCTGTTGCGAACGATAATCGCGCTTACAATGTCGACGTAGTTAACCCTTTTCGCGTAACGACATGATTCCCGCCACGGGGGAAAGGGGAGAGTGTACTATCGTGGGATAATCCTCCGGAGGAACCTGGGAAAGAATAAGTTGAGTATATTTCCCGTAAGTATACAATCTCTTAGAAACCCACAGTCGATCCCTTTCAGCCAGCGTCGCTGCGTAACGTCCCGGGTAATACGTCTTCGTCAACGGGCGCCATCTTGGCCACCAAAGAGGGTGAGGTGGGTCACGGGGGTGCGGCGGGGTGGTTGGGAGCGATTAAGAAAATGAAGATAGATACTATAGGATAAAGGAGCCCGGAGGAAGGCACCCGTGACGACGGCGACGAACAGGAAAGACGCGAGGGATTGAGCGGGGGTGTGCAGGGGTCGGATGGCTGGCTGGCTGGCTGGCTGGCTGGGCGATCAGCAAGAAATAGCTTAGAAGAGGGCTTGATCGCGCGGAAGATTTCCGACACGTCGGTTTAATCATGCGGCATCATTTCAAGGCGCACTGCGATCAATTCTGTCCCTTCTTCGGCCGAATTTACCCCGACGTTGGCGCGCCACCGAAGATTTAGGGCTACTTCGACGCGTCATTCACGGGTGAAGCGGTTGATCGCTTTCTGTACCACGTGTTTTAGGACGCGATGTTATCCGCATCGTTCATACTTATAGCAGAAGAGGATAGGAATCTCAAAGTGACCGAAACGAGAGACGGATGATCGTTAAATTAAATTTATTCGAGCGTTCTATTATAATTTATAACTTTTATGTAATTATTAGAAAAGATGTAACAATTCTTAAAACTGTTTTCAATGCATTGATGACCTTCTAATACTATAAGACTTTTACTCAGACTATGATCTAAATCTAAGAGTCAAAAATGTCGGCAGTCGATGGTGTATCTATATAGATTGATACAACTGAGTACGAATTAATGACGTAATTACAAATCAGGAATGCGTAGGTCGATCATCACGGCGATGTGTAACTTAATCGAATCGTCGTTTCCTGGCCATCGTAACGCTCACAATGAAATACTCTGAAGAACGTTTCTGAGATAAGTTTGCGAAACGGCGGCGAGCTTTCGGGGGCGAGCGCGTTCCCGCGACGAGCGGAAGAAGCCGAGAGTTCGAGTCGCGGGGAAATATGGTTGGCTTGCCATTCATCTTTTTATGGGGCACTTAGGTGGGGTAGCCATGGCAACGCCCGTATCAGGAGCAATCGTAAAATTAAGTAATGAGAAGATAAGAAAATATCATCTTGCCCGGGCTCCGCGCGACCCACCCCGCCGCAGCCATACACAACCCGCCTTCACGCCGTCCGCTCTCTTTATCTCCTCCCCCTTTCGCGCCCGCTCTCTTTCCACCCTCTTTATCCTTCTCGTTCTCCCGCTTCCACGACGACGGTCGGAACAACCGTGGTGCCTTCGGGCGGTTACCGGCGGTTACCGGAGATGGTACCGCTGGTAGCCTGGTAAAGTGGCTCGAGGTTTCCGAAGGGGCGTGATAGGGGGTGGGAAGGGGGCAAAAATGGGCAAAGTTTCGTCCGACCCATCCCGGCCCGGGCGACGGAGTCGCGCGAGAATTTTCAGATAAACGAGGACATTCTGTTCGAAATTATGCTGCGACATCAGCGAAGAAGTCGGCGCCGCCCCTTATACTCTCCGGCAAACCAGCTTCTCTCGCTCTCCCGAAAGGTACTTACCATTTTTCATAAAGCCGTTAGGCGATGCACGTGTTATGTTACGGGATGCTTTTAGAGCTGCCGTGAGTTACGCGGTCGGTCCTCGATTATGCGGCGGGGCACGCGAGATCGAGATATCTTTGCGATAAATATGTGAAAGTACAATGTATTTTACATCCTTCTAAAATCAAGACGCAACATCTAACAATTGGAAATTGCCCAGTGATTTTTTCATTGTGCAGTTTGCGAATATCCACGCATAAAAATGTATATAACAATATATCTAAATCTTTTTTTTCATGCACATTTAAATTGCGATTATTATTATAATAGATATACGAAGATATATATTGGTGTCATCGAATTTATTGTACATTTAGTTGCTGAAGTATGAATTAAAATTAAATGACCGTGTAAGAGGTATTGCATATAGAATCGCTTGTTCTACATTTAATCGTTTAAAATGTATCACGTAAAATAACTCGTTATTTATAAAAAGAGAATTACCCTCTTTCGCTGGCTGGATGCCTCTTTGGATATTTTCAGAAAGTCGATCCTGAGTGAATAAATCGCGGATGGAGAACGGGTCGCTCGCATTATCGCCGTTAACGTTCGACATTAATGTTTTTGTCGGCGGTTTGTGGTCGGGTAGTAAACAAGTGATACACCCTCTTAACCCATCCCTCGGTGCTCGCGTAGACGGGGTTGCATGCGGCTCGCCCACCTCCGCTTCGCCCATCTCCCCCCTCTCCGCCCCTTCGGTTGAGTACCCCGTATTCGCGCCCCCGCGTCATCCGCTCTCCTCTGCCACTTCCCTCTTTGCTCCCTCAGTATCCCCCTCCCTCGTCTCTTTCCCCTTCACACGCGTGCACGATCTCTTTCTCCATCCGCGCTACTTCATGAAACGCGAATGTACACGTAACACCGCTTCGTGGCGCCGATCCGCGTCCCCGTACCCTTGTAACGTAATCGTTTCCACTCCAAAAAGAGGCAAAGAGAGAAGCCAGGTAGAGACACGCGTACACACACGCGTACGCTAATGGCCTCTTCAAAAATGTCATCCTCGCCCCGGCGCTACTTCGCCCGGATCGTCTGACACTGACGGTGCGAGCCACATACCAGAATGAATTTTATCCAGCTCTTTGAGGTGCATTCAAGAGGCCAAGCGCAATTCTCGACAGAATAACCGTAGCTTCACAGCGAGCAGCCAATAATGCACGAGTCTTCAATTGTGATCGAAAATAAATTAAATAGTCACTAAACCGAAGATGTTAGGTACTTAACAATTAAACTTCAAAGGTACTCATACACAAAGTAATTTTATTTTTCGTTTAATTTGACGTTACTTTACTGACATCTTGGGGTGCGATAAATAAATAACGCGAAAGTACATGTAATGTAAAATAATGTGACAGAGTGCAAATATTCGAAATTCCTCGACTTTGTGACATTCAAGGAACATCGTACTGCAGGGAAGTAATGCGAGCAAAGGATCGAAGGTTGAAAATCTGAT
This sequence comes from Temnothorax longispinosus, assembly GCF_030848805.1. Classification (NCBI taxonomy): domain Eukaryota; kingdom Metazoa; phylum Arthropoda; class Insecta; order Hymenoptera; family Formicidae; genus Temnothorax; species Temnothorax longispinosus. The sequence continues at coordinate 11,651,272 of NC_092369.1, forward strand.
CACGAAATCCAGTAATACGACGGGGTGGGAAATTGCTGGCCAAGCGCAGTTTCTCGAAAAGTTTTATGGGCCGAATTTTGAAAGTTCTCGAGGATGGCGGCACACCACGGGCCCGGGGGCGTCGGGGTAGGTTAGCAGAAGGCCGGGGGTTGGTCTCGCGGAGTTTAAGAGGGTAGTTCGCGTGGCCGTAAATTTTCTCCTGCAGGATGGTTCCGGTTAGAGGAGGGGCAGGGGGACGGAGGGGCCTTCGTTGGAAGGGCCGCGGGCGAACGCTCGCTTGCGCCACACACATATCTTTCCACCATCTTCTATCAATAATTCCTCGCGAAACTTACCGCGAACTTGCTAGCGCGCGATAATGCAGCGCGCGTTGCCGAAAAATCGCGTCGAAGTTTGCGTGCGATTCGCCGCCGGTTATCGTCAATTTTGCTCCGCCATTGTGAAGTAAAAAGGGAACGATAAGCACAATCGATTGTCGCAATCATATAGTTAACCATATAATTTCATTGTACATTCAATAAAATTCTGTGAAATGCCAGTCAATGTTGACAACGTTAGGGTTATCGACTTATCGAAATTTAGACAACGTCGAGCGAAGAACTGGTCTCATGGTAGAAAGGGACGCGGGGTTAATTTGCACGATCGGGCTACAAATCACCATCCGTATTTACTACCTCGTGCGGACGTCGTACGTCGGACGTGGCTGGAGCCACAAAGTCGGTCGTCTCCTGCAACCCCTTTCTGGACGGTAGCAAAACACACAACCACCCTCGCGCTTCTCCTCCCCCCTCCCACGCCACCTTTCCCTGTTCTCTTCGTGCATGTACTTACGTACGTACGTCGCCGAGGACACTCGTCTCGTTGCACCCCCGCCCCCCCCCGTCCAACCCCGCTTCTGTATCCTCCTTTGCGAAGCAGCCACGACGGCGGACGTAATATGCAGATTCGTGAAATAAATGCTCGAAAGTTTCACTATAACTCTACGCGCAAAATCTCCAGCTCGTCCTGCGACCCCCCACCCCCGGCCGCCACCCCCTCTTTCCTTGTAACCACTTCAGTCTCGCTCGCCTCCACACCCACGGAGAAGCGGGAGCCCTGTCCCCCTTCTTGCCGTCCTTTCAGGACCATCCAGGAGCACATCCGCATTATTTAGTGCTTCCGCATAGTCCGCGGAAAATGGCTGAGAAAGTTGCCGGAAAAACCGTGCGCCGTATCTCGACCACACCAAGATGGCTTCTGCGTCCTCGCGGAAACCCACCTACTTTCTGGTCGCCAATTGCTTTTGCTGCCCGTTGGTTTGAAGAATTACGTCCAAACCGTCGTCGCGTAAACATGATAAACTCTGCCCTAGATTTAACTAAATATGTCAGTCACGAAGATTGCTATTTCTTGGTTCGTTATTTATTACCTATTCCTACGAAACGAATAATAAAAACAATAAAAAGATGCGAATATTTAGTTAAAGTACATTGGACGTTCGCTCTCTGACACTGGCGAAGCTGTTCATTAGTCTGTGCTAATGAAACGCGGAACTGGCATTAAATATTTTGATACGTCATGACGTACACATGATATTCAAGTGACCACAATTGAGAGTCCATTGCCTTACCCGGCAGGGGTTTCAGCTTTCAAACCCGAGCTTTCACGCGGCTTGGGTAAACCGCGACGTGTCGGACGGGGCAAACTTGGCCCATTTTTCCGGCGCTCATCCACTCGCGTAAATCAGGGCGGAAAAAAAATCACCGGATTGACTCACTCGACGCTCCCCGTTCTCTCTTTCTCTCTCGCTTCCTCGTTTTTTTTTGCTTTTGCTCGTTCCGTGACCCTCGTTTTTTTCCCTTTTTTTTTAACCGAGAGCCCTCCGATAAACGCGGCCAATAAAAATAACGAGCGGCACGTACCTTCCCCACTTCTTTTCTCTCTCTCTCTCTCTCTCTCTCTCTCTCTCTCTCTCTCTCTCTCTCTCTCTCTTTCTCTTTCTCTCTTTTACTCATTCTCTCTTTCTCTCGTGCACTCTTTCACATAGTGGGAGTTGCGGTGGGTAGGGGGATGTTGCTTTAAACCGCAAGCCGCCAACGAGAGGATACAGAACACCACCGCGTGTATCCTTTCGCAACTTACCCAACCTCCCTTCCTCCCTGCATTCGATGTCCCCAAATCCCCGCACTCGTTTCTGCCGCTGGGTGAAAAAAAATTGTCGTTCGATTTTATTCCCTCCGCTAAATCCCGAACGCTGGGGCGGGCGCTCGACGTGCCGGTGGCATGCGGAACGGGATTTTATGGAGCAGATTTTTTTTTGCTACCCATCATCCGCTTCTGATTGGATTGTCTGCGGTGCCTTGCTGAATGCATGCTTTTTTTCGGACACGTGGCAGGGCGGGTAAATTGCAAAAAAAAAAGCATTTGTTTTGATTGAAAAACGAGATAAAAATTTCCACTTTTAATATCATGTTTTGCAATGAATAATGGCAAGATTTACTTTAAATAAAACACGATTGTGACGCAGTCGAAATGAAAACAATTCTTGAATTTAGAAAATACGCAAATCAACATTCAACCTGGGAAAACCTGTCGATTTCCCACGAGGAACAATCAAAGATTGATTAATGTTGCTGTCGATGGAAAACGTCATTAAGCTCGTTGACGAAAGCCCACCTCTTCGTACCTGCTCCTTCGCTATACCGCCGCAACAAGTCCCTCGGGTGTGCGCGCGGACTTTTATCTCGTATTCGACTCCGACTTCCGCGAAGTTTCCGGAGCGGATTTCGAAAAGGCTACTATGCAAAGTCCGCAATACCCATGGAGACGAACTTTTCGGCCGGAGCCGTGCGCACAGGGTCGCGTTAAACGCGCACACAGGAGACACATGTGGAGAACGTCGACGAGGATGGCGAGGGGGAAGGACGCACGTACTGCCGCACACGAGCAGACGAGGAGCGTTCACGTACGCGTGCACACGTGCGCTGGATGCAGCGGCGTCGTCTTTATAGCACCGGAAGGTTGCTGCACCGAAATTACGTGTGAAACTCTACTATGTTAATTAATCCGAAAAAGTACGGGATATAGACTGAGAAAAACGAAGTTATCCTTAATTTTTTACCTTTGTATAGAGGCAAAGTGTCTTCATGTAGGATTAAGATTATTAATGATCGATTTCCTTTAAATTACTGATATTTGTTTAATTGAAAAGCGGCGTATAATAATTGAAAATTATGCAACTACTAAATATATGTATAAATAGACTTCAGGAAATGATTAAGAAATTGCGTCTGCCAATCGTATCGTGAAAATACGCTACGCTCTCACATTTATTTCGCTGCCGCAATTACCCTGATTAGAGGACTCTGTATCGTTGACGATGAATCGCCGGGAGTCTCGTAGCTCAGAGAGAGTTAATCCACGTTTGCCCATGCTGGAAGACGCCACTGGCGATGCGCGATACTGTGCGGGGAAGCGCTCACGTTTGTTTCTAGTCTCGTTTCGTCTTCCCTCGCACTCTCCTTGAGCGCGCGGCTACGGCAGCCGGCTAATCCCCCGCCTAGATTAAGATAACCCCGAAAAATGTTCAGCTAAGTCGCCAACTTCGCCCGCGAGGCGCGCTTAAAACGTGAGAATCCCAGTCCCGGACCCGGAGCGGCGATGTCTTCGTTGTCGTCGTCGTCGTCGTCGTCGGTGTTGTCGCCGTCCTTTCGGTGAACCATTTCCCTACCGGGAGAGCGTACCTTCTTAACCGGCTTGGATACGCGCCCGTAGATTAGCCTCTTTTCATCGCGTCGAGCGGATTTGCATCCGTCCGGCTCCCGTACACGATCGACGCGTGTTTACGCTCGTGCCGAGCGACGTGCCGGTGTGATCGATATTCTCCGGTCTTGCGACGTCGTTACTTCTTTGGGAAACGCGCGCAACAGCTCGTGAAACGGCGTCGCGCTTCCGCGACATTGCGCCGGAGATATTTGGCTGTCGTATTAATTTCAGCGCGCGACTACACGCGGCCGATCGAAGCTGCGCGACACGTGTAGCTCATCGTCTTTCACAAAGATATCACAGAGTCCTGTATCTCCGCTTCGTGATGAAAATAAAATTGCCGTACCACATTTATTTCCATTGCTTTTTCATCCCTTTGATTAAATATAATAAATGTTTATGTTTATGATTAATTACAACACCTGTTCCTTTCAAATTAACACTCTATTATAATTGACAGAAAAAATTCGTTGAGTAAGAATCAAATTCGCACGTGAAATTATTATTAGTCTCGTAAGTGCAGAAGGTTTGATCACGATTGCAGCTTCTCGAATAATAAAATTAAAGAGAATCGTATGGAGTAACAATGCGTAAACAGAGTTTATGTAACGTTGATACAAGCTGCTTGTCGCCACGTGCAATGCCGGTGCCATCGCGGTGGCATATCATTGGGCTGGGTGCAATGAAATTACTCATCGTATCTCCGCAGCGCGCGTCTTGGCAGTGCTCGGCTAGATTGGCGCACATCGCGGGGAGGGTGTCGGAGGACGGGTTTGGTTTAGTTACCGCGGACAGGTTGAATCGACGACTGCGTATCGCTAAACTCACATATGTGTCATACGTCGCAGTCTAAGCGGCTCCGACTTCTTTTTCCCGACACATCGTGTTGTTTATTCCGCGATTTACCCACTTTCGCATTTCAGACTACAAGAAACGAACAAAATACGGTTATATAATATCGTTTGAATAAAGATGATATTGACGACACATGCTACGTCTATTTTCTAAACTAGTTTGCTTGAAGATAAAACGATTTTCGATCGTTTCCAGTTGTATCGGGTATTCGCAATAGGCAAAATTGCAATTCGGTATTAGTATTAATAATATTTACCACAATTAACCAACCATATTGTAAGTAAAATTATACCATTGTTTCGGAAATATTCCATCGTAAGTATTAATGATGTTTAGTGTAATTAACCCACTACACCGCGGTAAATTATGGTATGTTAATTACTGCAAACGTCATTAATGTTTGAAATAACGTACAACTTATATAGCATATATTTTTCATACTTTTTTTTACTGCATTATAGATACTGTCCGTCTAGTCTTTTCTTTGCTACGTAATTATTGTAATCTAGATGAATTTGCAATCGTAAGGTCCGCCGATATTTTAAGAGACTATGGACTATCGTCGGTCGCCAAGTAGCCCGTGACGCTGCATTTAGTTGATAAATTCATCGACAATGGCACCGTTCATCCATCGGGGTGCGTTGCCATCGATCGAGCCACCGTGCTTGACAACCATAATGCTTTCGCTCTCGTAAGTTTAATTATACCCGTCGTTCGGACAACATTGCCTCGCTCGATTAAGCGTGTCGCAAGAATCGTAAGCGCAAATGCGTCGCTATCGCAAGCCGCCAAACTAGGCGTCACGATAAAAACAGATTATATAAAATTGGCATAAAAAACTTTCCTCTTTAATTTTTAAATTGTCACAAGACCTCCGAAACATTTCTGCCTTTCTTTCTCATTGAAATGTAAATGGAGTAATAATTATCTAAATTGTATGTCTGCGGGGAAATTTTTTCTCTATTGAATTACTAAAAAAGTAATGTGCTGACTCAATTAAAACGTTATAGAGAGATTTAAGGTGGATTCTACGCGAATAAGGGTAGGCAGTGGCAAAAAGAAGGTCCGAAGGCAAAGTACGGGCCGGTCGTTCTTCGAAGAGGGCCAAGCCCTCCTCGACATATGTCGCGGTAAAAAATGGCCTCGGAAAAGGGACACCCGGGGCCACCGCAAGGGCCGGACGAGTAATAAAGTAATTTTATGAAGTGGTCGCCGACGTCCGTTCCCGTCCGGGGGTTGGAACGAGTGAAAAATTGCCCGGGACTCCGTTCCGGGGGTTAGCGCTTGAGAATATCGTAACTAAACCGCCCTTTAAGTGAAAACATACTGTCTTCGTTGCGACCCGGTATCCCTACCGTAAAAAATAGAGAGCAAAAAAAAGGAAGAAAACCGGGGACCGGAAAAGGCAACTCATCCGTTCCATCGCGCGCAGCCGTTTGTGCAAAAAGAGCAGCGCGATTCCCTTCTTTGCACGAATTCCTCCCGACGGAGAGGAAGAGGCCTATGAATTTTTAATTAATCTCCGGAGAGATGAATGGCACGGCGAAGTTACGGGACGGCGAGATACCGTACGCCTTTGTCGTGACACTCGTTCGTCTTGATAATTGTCGATGTTTATTGTGCCATTAACGTCGGATGCGTGCGGTGAGCAAAAAAGCGATTGAAGGATTACGATGAATGAAAAGGTCAGCCCGCGGCGGGACTCGTCTTCTTTTTTTCTCCCGACATACCTGCCAGTCACGTCACTCCGCCTCTCAATACGTCCTCGTGACGCGTTTAGTGATACTCCGCGCGTAGAGATCGTTGATCTCTTTGTTTTTCTTGAACTTCATTCCGCATCTTTCTCGATTTAGTCGCAATCTGTCATAATTTAAACGAGATTTATTCTTATCGTCTCTAATATTAGATCACGGCGACGCGGGTTTTGTCGCGGAATCTCGCTCGTAATGCTCGACGCGAATAAATTCGCGGAAAACGTTCGGTTTCTGCGTATATTTGTGTACAGTTTGCAAATGCGGATTTATAATACATAAATAACTTTCTGTCGCACGTAAAATATCTGTCTCCAATCGCAGCAGCGTTGATTAATGTTAATTATGCCGAATTAAATTTTTCCGTTCCATCTGCACGACTGATTCAATACAAATATATAATCTAAAATTATGATGCATTTAATCCAAAAAGAGCCGACGTATAATTAAGATTATTGCCTATCAAATTTAAGGGCTTTTCTGTGAAATCGTGCGAAACGATAGGATAACGATCCGTATACGACGCGACTGCGAAACGACTCGGTCGGTCCGCGCAGCGAAATAATAAATCAGAAAAAGCCACGGGAGTGGCCCGTGCTCTTCGCTACCCACCCGTCTTTCGGTAACTTCGTCGACTATTAGATTACGCCGGAGCATCTGCAGAATCTCGGCCCGGCGCCGTTAATTTTCGTTAAAAACCAAATGCCGCGCGGATGCGAGCGCGGTGGTTCTTCCCGAACCCATCCCCTTTCGGCTCACGCCAACCTCTGCCCTCCCCCCTTTCACCCCTGCCCGCCCGCTCGCCCGGCCGCCCACAAGGGCTGTTTTCCCGGAGATAAGTAAGCACGGTTTTACATGGTTACCCGAACATTAACGCGGTCTTCCAGACTTCCATGAAGATTTAACGTCGCCGCGTTTGTTTCGCTTAAGTCGCACCGGGAGGGCCGCGTGCGACACTCGGTCCTTTATTTCGCGAGAAAGTCGGGGACATTTCATAGAGATTCATCGGCCGCCCGGCTGCAAGGGACGCTTGCTGCTCTTGGTAATTGAGGACACGATGCGCTGCGAGGGGAAATGGAGATGCGAGAGGTAGCACGAACGGGCTATCGATTTATAATTCTATCGCATTGAACGAAAAATATATTGTTCAGCAAGAAACTCTATTTAATAAATTCCGAAGAATGAAAATAATTTTTGTACATTTTTACAACAATTTTAACGCTTTGCAAGATTTATTTAGAGCCTGCATCATTTCAATACTTAACAATAACAATAAAACATTACGATACGATTGTAATATTCCTTCGATAATGGTGTATAAAATTTATATTTTACGCGTCGAGCAAGTTGATTATAAATTTAATGAATAAAAGAGATATATAAAGTAAATGTAAAATACAATTAGAGACATATACGTTTTGAGTGAAAATTTTAATATTACTTTTGCTTTCGTGGTCATTCTCAATATTCCTCGCTGTGAGCGAGGAAGTACGAGTGGCTGATCGTGTGAAGTCACCCCTTTGCTACCGAGTTCATCCCGCCTTGGAAAGATGTCGTCGCTGGTTTAGTCCCTCGTCCAGTGGTTTGCGTCCTGGCTACGTTCAATTTTTAATGCAATCCTTTGCTGTTAAGTCGTTTCTAAATAAGATACAATGTTTGCTCCGTTCAATTATATAGTGTATAACTTAATGAATTGTAAATGAGATTATAAAAATTATGAGTGGGTGCATTTTTAATAAGGTAACTGCTTTACTGCTTTTTCGCATCTTTGTAGGGCAAACACGAGCTTATCCACCGTGCAGATTTCATTAGAAGCGTTTTAACAGAGTTTTAAATTTATCATCCAATTCCCTAGAGCTTTACGAGCGCTCGTGTTTTACCCCTTTACTGCAGAAATGCTATATCCCTTTATCTCGTGCCTTTTCCGGTATACCCTTTATTTTCCACGGTGTTAACTCTCTCATGAAACATATAAATAAATTTTAAGGTTGACAAAAATACGAACGAATCATAGTTTGTACACAAGATCTTCAAAATAGGAACGAAATAAGAATACAAAGTACTCTTCTATTTACAACTACACGATATTGCTTTTGACGACTTTTAATTAATTTAATTAATTAAACAATTAATGAAGCTCCCGTGTCTCATTGTACGTACAATTAAATACAGTGCAGATGTAATTACAGAAAGGACTACACCGAGAGAGACACCGTTGATACTTCAACAGTTGCGTGCGAAACAATACCGAGTATTTTTTCCGCATTCCTGCCGTCTCATTGAGAATGTTCTGGAGCCCTGTGAAAAAAAAAGCAGCGTGGCCCACTTGACACCCCGTGCGCGTTCTTTCTCCCTTTCAGCGCGTACAACTTGTCCATGAAGGTTCCTGGACTACTGGCACGTGCCACGCGCCACCGCTACGCAGAATTTCTCGTGTCGAATAAGCGACGCGTGTATGTGTATACGCGCGCGTATGCGTATAATGTATATGTGAGTATCTGGGTTGCCTGCCGTTTTTTTTCCCACTACCGCAGCCCCGGAGTATCACCCTCCACGGGAGGGATGCTTTTTCTAACAGGTGGTGGCCCACGGCCGCGCTTTTTTCCCTCTCACCCCTGCCGCGCATCTGTTTTCCCCGCTTTTTTTCCGCTTTTTTACAGGTGCACCCATTATCCGCCGTTCTGCTTTCGCATCGGTATCCTATTCATTTTCCACGGACCGTGGCCGGCCACTCTCGCCGACTGCCCCCGCGTCGACGCTTTTTCACTTAATTAAAGGTCATAAACTGCCGGCGCGACCGCCTTACGACGACGGCGGAAAAAAAGAGAAAATGAAAAAAAAAGAGAACGTACTGTCCGCAAATTGCTCGTCTCGCTTTTTCCCCGTGGTTTTCCTCGCAGGAGGACCTTAAGTGGCATGAAAAGTTAATTACCGCACACACGACAAGCATAAAAAGCGACAGCGTAGAAACGTACTACCACGTAATAACGCTGGGAGCACGACTATATAGGAAGGTAATAAATAGGGACACTCTCTTTTCGGAATAATCAGCAAGCCTGTCAGAGAGCCAATTAAATGCCAGCTATTTTTCAATATATCGTACATCGTCCTTTAAACTTTTACATGTCATATACCTCTTTTACATTGTATAAAATTTTAATATTTTATATAAATATTTTATTAAAATTTTAATAATATAATTTTAGATTTTAATAAAATATGCATTATTTTAATTACAGAGAAAAATGAAATAATTTGAAAGAAAAATATCGTTTACGTGTATCATAAAATTCGATTTAATACAATTATAAAAAGATGTCCACGTTAACTGATTATTAAGAATTTAAGATCTTAAGATCTTAATTCGAGGACGATACGATAAAGTCACATAAAGGCGCGCCAGATGTTAAAAGACGCTTGATAGAATCGCACGCGTCGGGAGAGAAAATATTCCTGCTAAAATCTTATTACTTTATTGCCGCGCGGCCGTTAAGAGAAAAACGCGGCCATTGCGGAGCAGCGGACGAATCCCATTCCATTAGAACAAAGACGGGGATTACCAACCGGGCAGATTGCACCCCCGTCGCAAATGAAATCTCGGCTGAAACTTTTTCCGCGTTTAACCCCCCGCGCTAGAAGGCGGACCTCTTCCACCCCCCTTCGCCCGTCTCCGTTTTCTAGCCGGTGCCGCGGAGATGAAAGAAAACTTTTCACTTTCCACGCCGGGTTTGCTCGCGCGGTCTCCGCGGACCACGAAATCTTCTCCGCTCGCTTGCCGGATAAAAGGCTAGGGGAGTGACACGCGGTAGGGGCGAGCGCTCCTTCTTTTTCGTAGGTACTTTTCTTTAACGGCGTCCGTCGGAAAAGCCAAGGGTGGAGAGTCTATGTGCGCGGCAGTGGAGGGGACTCGAAAGGAAAAGAAGGAGAAGGGGGTAAGGAGAGTTTTTCTTTCTCTCTTTCTACCATCTCGGCCTCTCTCGCAAAAAGGGGTGGCAGGAGCGCGGGTACTGAAACTGGGGTGGGGGTAAGACCGGCGGTTGGCGCCCCTTAACTACCCCTCATCGGGCAAATCAATAAAAATACGAAAGTGTTCTTCTTCGGGATACTGCTCGCGCGGACAGATCCTTTCGTTCGTTGCCGAGCGGAGAGGAGAAACTGCGAACCTTAAATATGGGAAAGGAAATGTATTACCGTTTCACGAATATATCTTCTAACATAAAAGTCAAGGATTTCTTGAAAGTAAAAATAAATACAATATTGTTAATATCGCGCTTTTAATTTTGGCCTAATAAGATACGTATTCACATATTAATAAATATAGAAAAGAATCAGTTGCTAAGGAAAGTCGTACAGTTTATAAATCTTTTTTTACTGTAAATAGAAATGTATTTTAAGCGAAAAAATATCTCTGTTTAAAAACAGATAACACATTATTACATATTTGTATACAGAGAAACTATAATTATACAAGAATAATAATTATTCATACCTTTGTCGCTCACCTGTATATATATTTTTTCTTTTCTCTCGCTAAAATGATTTACATATGTACACTAATCTAAGCTAAACGGATCTTGCTAAGCGGGGTCATCGGGCCAAAAAGTAATCGATTAACTGAGCACGATAGAAAATTAGTTGAAGTAGCCTCGCTCAAGTGGTAGTCATTGTTTCTTCGTCGTCTTCCTCATCCTCAAGTGCCATGGCATATGTTGCTCGTTGCAAACAGCGTTCAAAGTTTGGCGGCGAGCGAGTCGTCCCTCGGACGACCCTCGTGTCGTTTTCAAGTCGGTGCAAAGTACCTTCAAGTCGAGGATACTTGTAAGTCGAAGCATTCCGAAGGAGGTGAGGCGGCGCGAGATGTTTGACTAGCGTCTTCGTGCGAGTAAGAAAGCCCTCGCGATTACACATGCAGTCTTACATGTGTCCTGTAACAAAAAAAAAGTAATGCAAGGATGATGGCACTCGAAACATGCAGATTGAAGCAACCAACGTTGGAGGAAAATTGAATGTTAATGGTTTCGAAACGTATGTGAAACGTTAAATACTGTGTTTCAAGAAGTTTACTGAATTATTGAATAGGCTTGAAAAAACGTGACTTAACAAATAATAACAAATAATTAATTAATATCGTAATTTATATTCATATATTATAGAATGCTTTTGCTTATTCATATATAGAATGCTTATGCTTGATAGGCTCAAGCGCAATGTATAAGCTCGTAATTCGTTCGCTAGTATATGCAGCGAATAAATAATTTTTGTTTCATCATGTACCGAACCATCGCCTCTTTCTGCAGTTTCGAGGCGAGCCATGGAAAAATCCATCCCCTTGCCGATAGGACGGGCGAGATAGCCGAGGGTGAATCTTAAAATACAACCCCTCCGAAGACTGCCGACCCTGCCACTGCCGCCCCCGCTCTCCCATCTCCGGTTTCTTCGGCAACCCCCTTTGCGCGTATCTTTCCCCCCTTCACCCGCCTTGTTTCGGTGGTCGTACACCCTCGCGATCCGGCAAATCATCCGACGCTACGTTCTTTTGTTCCTTCTTCGTGCCGTGAAAGATTTTCGCCAGATGGAAAAGCTGGAATACTTCGAAGTACTCGCGAAATGCCGCGGCATAAATTTATTCGTAAGAACTTCAATACGGTGTGCGAATTCAGCGTTAAATAAAAAAGATTAAAGATGTATTCTGTTTAACTTGGATATACTTTTTTTTTTATTCTAGGGAGCTATCGATTTATTATTATGAACCGTTTTCAACCGTTTTCTTAGAATTAAGTATAACTTATCGGCGGAGAAAGATAACTTAAAAATCGAGAGAAATCGACAGTCTTATCATTTCTCAGGAATAATAGCTTTGACTGCACTTTTGCACGTTGCATAATTTTTGTTATTGGATTGTGTAATTCTTGCCCGATGTTGCCACGCGCGAAAATCTCAATTGGCCAGAACTTGACTTGACGTCATTAAAGAAGGGGACAAAAATCCCGGGGTTCTTTGTTCCAAGCACGCCATTTTATCACTCCTCGCCTCCGCGCCAGACGAATACACCCCTCTTTCGGCATATTTCAAGTGACAAAAAGCATCCCTTCCGAGGACTGAGATTCATTTTCTAACCGTCCACCCCCTTCGTCTCGCCCTCACCGTTGCATAACCAACGTCTCGCGCATTAATTGCCCTTATTCCATGGCAAAAAGCGAGCAATATTTTTCAGCGTCATGTTATAAGTGTTATAATCTGATTACGCCAAGTTTTATTTTTACTTATTTTGGAGCTTGTTCGAAAACAATATCCGAAAAGATATTTCAAGTGAGAAAATATTTCAAGTACTGAATTTCTAATTAATTAATTTGAACATATTTGAAATTTAGTGTTAATGTGTTACAGTTTCCTGAAATTTTTTTGGTTCATAAAATAATAATTCTAATTTATGATAATTATATAGAAATATGTGAAACATATCTTTATATTGATTTACATATTCGGATGATGATCGGATAATCAAGCGACAGTAATATACGATAATACAATGAAGTCTCGAAGTAGAATTTCTCTAATCGGTAATTTGATATAGAAACGATTTCAAACTTTACCAGCTCATGGAAAAGATGCTAAATTTGATTCCCGTTTCTCCCGAGTTCGTCATGCAAGCTTCTAGGAAATGTCTCATCGGTATGAATTTCAATACTTAATATAAAATATTATTTCACGTTTCCTTCTTCTGCAAATTCCACATTCAGATCTTGTCTTTGATAAAACGGCAAATAATATTTTGATCTGTAAATAATCCGTAAATAATATTTTGATCTGTTTTCATATATTATCCTCTCTCTCTCTCTCTCTCTCTCTCTCTCGTTCCTCTCTTTCTTTCTCTCTTGTTGTTTAAAAATCTTAAAATAAATTATCTTGAAGAAACAAACAATTTAAAATGCTGATAAAATATGAATCGACATCGAAATCTGCAATTTTTATAAATTGTCTTATAATCTGTGGTTCTTGAACAATTTCGTGAGCATTCTATTTTGTTACGGTTCAATTTCTGCCGTGTATATTTTAGGTATTAAGCGAGCCATCGGCCATTTTATTCGTCTTTCATTCCCCCGAGCCGCATCGAGGGTCGGGGATGAGGCGGGTGGATCCGTAGTCGAGGGTGAGTTGACGTCAGAAAAACCACCCTCGTCCAATTCAACCATCCTTCCACCCCCGGCTTTTCCAACCCCTTTTCGCCATTCCGGTCCACTTCGTGGCAGTCGACGACTGCTGGCTTGCTACGGAGGAGGGGGTGCTCTTTGAAAAAAAGTAAATCCCAAGTAAAATGGCCGTGTAACGTTTCCGCTCCTTTCTCTCTCGATAGGAAAGAGGAGAGAGCGAGAAAGCAAGTTCATTTTCATGGAATTCAACCGGGTCAATTTATAAGACGCGATTCGGGCTTCGTCGAGGCGGCGTCTTTACAGAGTTCGGTTTTACTTTGAGATTAAGGGGCTTCCTCGAAACTTGCAATTTTAATTTTGCCTTAATCGCTCGTCCCGCTTAGCCGTGGCGTGGATACGAGAGAAAACAAGCCTAGGTCACAACGATCCGCCCGGTAAAAATTGATCCTATTAGTTCATTAACTATTCTATAATTTTAAACTACAATTACAAAGTTCAAGAAATATTAAATATCCATTTTTTTCGTTCAAAATTCTTTCTTTATCTAGAAATCTATACACAACTCTCACTGGTACAAATATGCTTCTATATAATCAATTCCTTCCTGCAACAAATATTTCTGCAACCGCGGCGACGTATAACAAATGCTGCACGACGACTCGGAAAAGCTTGCTCGCCAGATAAATATTTGGGCGAATCACGACCCAACGACATCCTGTCGATTTCGTCAGGAGTAAGCCGCGGAGGACCTCTGTTTTCCTACAAAGAACGTGACCCGACTCGGCGACAGGATCAACGATCGCTGGCCGTTACGCGCGAGCGTTGTCGTCCCGTCGATCCGGCAAACGGCGAACGGAATCAAAGCACTACCGAAGGGAGCTTAAAGCGGCACTGTTGCGCATTCCAAGTGAAACTTTAAAGTCGCGCACGTGTAGACACGAAATTTAGCGCGGATCCAAATTTTGACGGGGAGGCGTCGCGACGCCGTCTCGCACTTTCCGACGGCCGCCGCGGATTTTTGCGCCGCTCGGCGCAGCCGAGTCCTTCCTCGCGATCGTTTCCTACGTCAACGTACTAACGAACATCGCGTAGATCTTCTCACTCCGCGTGTTAACATTCGCGACGTACCCGTTTTCCGTTTGCAAATCTTGAAGTACAAGACTGTACTGTACGTACATGTCCAGCACGGCGGAAGCTCTAACTCACCTTCGATATAGGGCGCACGCTGGCCATTCCCCACCTCGTTCCACTTCTGCGGAGCCCTTTGATCGTTGCGAAAAAATCCGGAAACCCGTTTCTCAAAAGTGACCCTACCTGGCGGTAACGGAGCGCGGCCGAAGGGTCATAGGAGAGGGAGAAACGACGTCGGAGAGACAGAGAGAGAAAGAGACAGAGAAAGAGGGACGGAGAAAGAGAGAGAGAGAGAGAGAGAAAGAGAGAGTAGGACGCGCGGCCCAAACGGCCCTTTCCGCATTAGCATAACCCTTACGGTTTGTCCACGTGTGCGCCGGTATGCCAGGGGGCCGTAGAACTGGTCAGGTAAGTTTTTTCGCACTTTTTAATTCTCGATGACCAGATGCCCGGCCGGCCTGCCGGCTTGCGCGTAGCAAAGGGAAGGGCGCCGCTCCTTTAGCCTGACCTCAATGAGAGATGACCTCCCCTTCTCGGCTCCGGATGACCCCATAAAAATCGCGGAACCGGTTCCCGGGATTTTTCGGACGTTTTAACGGCCGCGCAAGAGAGAAACGTACCGGGTGCGTACGAACGCGTACGAGGCTTCAGGTAAACGTGCCTTACCTCGAGCGCCGATCGTTACGCTTCAACGTGAACCGGCATGTGTTCTTTCTTCGGTAACGTTTGGTAATATTTGACAACCGAATAATTACATTCACTTTGGCGTTCCCACAACGATCATCTGTAATAGTCTCATCGGACAGTATTGAATTTTTCTAATCGTAGTAACAATTTTCATATAAAGAGAGCAATGAGAGAGGTATCGTTACGTTTTATCTCACGTAGAAATCTATATAAAAGAATATTACAAAAGACCGATGATGTAAAACATCATAGAACCCGTTATTATCGCAAGTGCTCGGTTTATGAAAAAAAAGAAAAAAAAACGCGTTGAAACTTTATCTATACGGACTTTAAATGGACAATCGACTTTCTCCTAAGACGTGTCCTCTGAGGTAAGGCGAGCGTACGTCGAAAGGCAAGACAGCGCTCGGCGACGGAGCGCAGGTAAGATAAATCGCGCGTATCAAAAGCATCCATTTCGGTGTCAGAGACTCAAGTTTCCAGAGTTCAGGAATCTCTCGAGAGGATCGACGGGGGAAGAGGCGGAGGGAGGGGGAGGGGGGGAGGATGAGGTATGACCCGGTGAAGGTAATGGACTTAGGTACAGCGACCGCGTTGTTACAATGCGCGGCGTTACCGCGCGATGTGAAATTAAATCGATGCAATCGAACGACAACCCTCCGCACTCTACCGCGCGACGCTTCACGGCCGATTTAGCTAACGTCTACACGCCGCGTTATCGACGACAGTGCGTTTACATTCAGGTAAACAATCGCGTGCATTAAGCTGAACTGGCGAACGCGGAAACGCGATAAGAATATTTACAGCATGGACTACCTGACAAGACGCTACGAAAAGAAAGAAAAAATATTGAAAACTCTTGCATTATATTTTCCTTTATATGCACAGATCTTGTCTGTAATCTTTCAAAGCTCAATCTGTAGTTTCAAGTCTTGAAAATTGTTTCTCGAAGTTATTTAAAAGATTATTACATTGGCATATATTTTGACGTTTCGTTTGGCTTTGATTCGCCGACATGTCGTGGATGAAATCGCGACCATCGAGAAAATTAACGGCGAAAGAAATTCGAAAACGGCGAAACACTTTGCAGTCGTTTGCTCCGAGGGAAGAAAAAGTCGAAGCCCAGGGCGGTTCTCGATTCCCCTTCCCCGGGACATGGAGCCGGTGAGAACTGACGAGGGTGGGTGGGCCAGCGCGGGGGTTGACGAAGGAAGAGAGACGGCGAAGGCGGATGGAGACGGTGGTGGAAGGAGGGCGGCATTAATTACGGTCCTTTATTATAAAAACTGAACTCCCTCCGGCCAGGAGAGAACGAAGAGAGAGGCAGATAAGGAGGGAAAAAGCCCCCAACTCTCTGACGGCTACCGCCCCCCCCCGCGTCCACCCTCTCTCGGTCCGGCCACCAATCCTTCCGACAACCCCGTGCCCCCGCCGCAGAACGTCTCCCTCTGTTCAATTTAAAATACTTAATCTGTCTTAGTCCGGAGCCGCGCGGGGTTGTCAAATGCAACTGTTGTCGCGGAGGACGACTGTCTTGCAAGAGTTACGAATACGCTCTTAATACCTTCGTCTCGAAATATCAAGCGCAGAATCACCAACTAGATTTCTATCTTCACGGAAAAAGTTCTCTCTTTGTGAATAGATGAGCGACAGGTAAAAGCATTCTTTTTTTATTCATATAAACCCTGATATCATTAAGACTTAAAATGGAAAAGTATTTTTAATCGAAAACCATTACATTTTTATAAAGTTTGTATTAACAGTAATGGAACAAGTTGTAAAAAAAAATTCGTTTCTTATTGTTTGGAAAGATAAGAATTTGTACAGCTTACTATCAATATAAAATGGGATACTATGCCTCTTTCGAATTATTTTTTTTTTATTACGATAAATCTTCTAACACATGAATGTGATAACTTGAAAACTTATTACTACATAAAGGCGGGACTTTCAATCCACACTCGATGTGCTTCGATATATCATGGCTCAGATATATAACACATACATCATACATGTTCCAATGTTCTCCACGTGCAATTTACGCATCGCATTTATAGGTTCGATAATCGGACGACCGGTGGTCGTTGCAGTTGAGAACCACCGTGGAAAATAAGAAACGGGAAAATGGCGAGGATTTTAATTTGCATCTCCCCCGCCCCTCTCGCACCCGTCCACCCATTCAACCACCCACCATCCCCGCGACTTACCACCCATCCGGCCTTGTCTTTTGCAGAGCTCGAGAGTCTAGCTACTTTCTCCAGAGGGGCGGTATAGAGAAGACAAGGGGTAAGAGCGGGCCACGGGATGGCGGCGCGCGGGGGCGAGAATAGCGCGGGGTCGGCGCGGGGGGCAAACGGTTGGAAATATCATAGCCGCACGCGCAGAACGAAATTACCGATTTGCCTTGGGCGTTCCTTCCTTTTTTCCGATTCCGCCGAGCTCTTCGCTCGGGTCCGCTAAGCTTCATCCTTCTTCCTTTATCCTTCTGCGTTCTTCCCCGCGGCCGCCGTTCTTCCCCGGCAGACCACCCTTCTTCCAAAGCCCCGGCATAGCAAATAACTTTCATAATTCTCGATTAGAAAGTTTTCCACCTCGAACCGAGAGTGGAGAAGGGGCATCGTCCTCTTTTTCGATCTCCGTCTCGCTTTCTTCCTGCCGCCCATCTTCTCGGCCGCCCTCTTTCTGTTTTTCCTCTCTCCTCTTCCTTCTCCCGCGCCTTTCTTCTCGCCGAGGCGAGCCCTTTCTCTCGACCGAGAGCCCACCAGCCGCGTCTCAAAGAAGGGAGATGAAAATCAAAATCGACTTCGATTCGAGTTCCGAGCCGTCGACCCTCATTATCCTTGGAATCCATCATTCCCGATCAGCCCCGCTTAAAATCGGCTTCCACGTCGTCGACGATAGATCGGATCGTGACTGTTGAATTTTTAACACGCGACATTTCGCCGGACGTGGTATTTTTCTCGGCGCGACGTCACCACGTAAGCAAGACGTTAATTACATTCTCGCGAGGCGAAGAGTGGATAATGATGTTTGCGAAAGCTTAGCGAAGTTGGCGCACGCGGCAATTACACGCTCGTAAACTGTTTTAACACTAGAAAGATGGGTTAGCTCGAGGTATCCTTTCCGGTCACAATTACGTAGGAAAGAATTATGGACAGCTTTGTAATCATTCTGTGTTTATAATAATCCTTATTTTACGTGGTAATATTTTACACGTGAAATCGACAGGTCTTGTAAAGAATTCTCAATTGCATGTATCAACCAAAAAATTAGTATCAGCGTATTACATTACGCGTAATATTTCAGCGACGTATTTAATGATGTAAAATAATATTTGCGATAAATTATAACTTCATATTATGCGGCGCGGTTGATCATCAAATGAGGTTTGTCTAAAAGCACGCCAAAACAATGCACTTTCAACGAGACTTCAATAAAGTTTCACAACAGCAGTTTCGAGGAGTTTGTGATCAAGACTGTACCGCGATCTTATTGAAGGTACCGAGCAAATGGTTCCCGGTTACGGTTGTAGGGTCAGCTCGAAGGGTCACTCGACATATGGCCCAGATCCTGGCCCCGCATTACGCAGCACGAATTCAATCCCCTCCTGATTTCGGACAATTCCCGCGAACACGCCTTTTTTATTCTCACAATCAGTCTTCCTCTGCTCCAAGCGGACGCGAAAAAGGAAGTTCTTGCCGTAGCACGGAGAACTTATATTTTTCTTAGCGAAACTTGTTTCTCAGCAATTTTTGATAGAATCGATAAGAAGTTTGCTTATTACGTAAAAATTTTTATCGTTTCTTTTAATATTAACGTTTAATAACGTTTCATTTTCACAAAAGCAGATAAGAACGCTATAAAATATTGTTTTATCAAAAGATGAATCTTGTTTAGTTTTTATCAACGACCATCACGAACTTGGCGAAATATTCTGCCACGTATAATTAATCTCTATCAAATAAAACTTTACCGGACTACAAATGTAAGTTATGTACGCCGAGTTTGCATGTCGCTACACATTAAATATTGCGCCTGAATAAGTGCGCGAGTGTCAGACTCGCGAGTGGAGAAACTACGAGACAGCGTGGAATAAAGAGAAATCGAGAAAGGGGAAGAAAGAGATCAAGGAGGCTGCCGCGCGCTGCCGGCATCTCGACCATGGTACCCACTTCGCTTCATTAATTTCTCGCAAAGACAGTGTCAGAGTCACGGGGTTTTCCGGCTGCAGGGGCTCTTGGGGACCCGAGGCTCCTCTCCGGTCTCTTACGGTCTGGTATTTAAATTCAAAAACGAGAGCAAGCCAACCGACTCCTTTTCTCTCTTTTCTCATCGTCCTCGTCTCGCTCGCGGCGTTTCCTAATGTTTTTCCCTCGTTTCTCATCCTTCCTTCGAAGCGCACCTCCGCGCCCACCGCCACCTCTGCCCACTTCCTTCCTCCTCCCGCGGGCCCCCGCTTGTCCGCCGACAGTACCACCCTCCGGCCACCCTCCCGCAGCCACCTCGTTCCACGAAGGCTCAGTCAATAAAGTATTCTAAAAAGCCCGCGCGAATAAGAGCCGTCTTACTCTCCCTCTTGCCCCCTACCGCCATCCAGCAGCCATCCTCATCCCCCTTCTCGTTTCTAGCTGGCAATCCCCTTCGCCCCTGCTACTTCTTCGTCCCTGGGCCACCCCGTTCGACCCCACCGTGACGATGGGTGGCGGAGGAGGAGGAGGTGGAAAAATAGGGGTGGCAAAAAACGTCAATAATATCGGCAAGATGGAAGCTGCACGGATGTTTTAAGGGAGTCTTACCCCTGTGGTTTTCGCTCTTGCCCGCGCGTCTCATTCCATAAGGGGTTGTTCCGTATGTTTCGCATCCTTCTCGCTTGTTTGCTCATCGGCGCGACTCTTCCTTTTATCCTTCGTCTCTTCCTCTTCTTCTTCTTTTTCTCTTAGCGCTGCTAACAGAGGAAATGTTCTCTCTCTAGAAAATATTAATATCCCTTCATGCCACTCGCGACAGCTACCACGTGTCGCACTTTTATCAGCGGGATTTGTAGCCGAGTATAGTTTCACTACTTGTTGATGCAATGTTTTATGTTGTGTATTGGCGGATAATATAAATTAATTAGAATTATTCGCAAAGTAAAGCGCTTCTCCAACATTGAAGGTATAATAAGCCTGCTATATCGAAGCCACGTGCTAACTGTTACGTGTTTCTTGTGGCTTCTTTCAAAGCGCTTTGTCACCAATATAACACCAACGCAAAATACTCGTTTATAGCGTAATTATCGTAAAAGCCGCTCTTGTACAGTTTACTACAAACTTTAGCTAATAGACTTCATTCAGTTCTATTAATAATAAAGACACAAATACTTGTAGAAAGATTTATAAAACCATATTATTTTTTCATCTCAATGACAAAAGAGCGGGCTAATCTTTTTTTATTTGACACGAGGAGCCATTTTTATCGTTCGCCATCACCGTAGAATTAATTCTAATTATAGAAGTAAGCTCGACACAGGGGTTCCATTTATTCGATTTGAAATGAGTGGAGAGAGAAAAGCGAAGCTTGCGAGAAAAACAAAAAGGGGTAGGAAAGATGCTGAAACAACGATTGTCCTTGGAAATGAAGCTTAGTCGATCCACCCTCCGTTCGAACGTCCTAATGTAGCAGCCGTGTCGAATAATAATGGCTGTTGCCAATTCGGCATCGTCCGTTTTTAAAAAAAATTTCTGCGTAAAATGTAAAAATCAATTTTATTTTAATCATTAAGACGCTTGTTATTAATAAATTGTTATCGCAAATGAATTTACTGGAGCTATTTGGTCGGTAAAAAAATTAATCGAACGTAATTCAGAATCGATATCGAAATTGTAAAGATGTCGAGAAGGCTTCCTTTCGGACGCTTTTTGTATCTTTGCGTCGCACACGGGACATCTGAAAATCAAGCGGTCTATTTTTTTATTACAAATTTAGTTAGTATATCGCATTCTCTCCGATCGTCGACCGTGCGCGCGTATATATGTACACGCGCGCGGCGTAGTATCGTTCGGTAATTAGCGATGCTGAGAGGACGTAAGTACCTACCATCCTCCTGCACTGGCATCAGTATCCACTTTCTTCCTCCTTGCTGCCGCCGTCCTCCCTCCCCCCTCGCAGCGCACCCGCCGCCACCCAATAAATGGATGGATAGATAGATACCCTTACGTACAAGGGAGCTGCACGCGGAGGTCGCGTTCAAAAGACCAAGAGCGAGCGTCCTTATTGGGTGGTAGGCTCTCTCGCGCGTACATAGAAACCACCCCCTCCCCCTTGCCGCCCCCCGCACGGCCGCACATACCAGCGATTGTCGTGGTGTACGTGCCGTACACGTGCACGCTCACGCACGCACGCAAACAGATGCTCCGACGCGCGCCACGACGTACGCGTGGGAATATCATTACCTCAGTTGTGTGTTTTCCGTTAATTGCCATTATCGGTGGAACTTAGTTACGGGCTGCGTTCCCCCGTGACGCTGCTTGTCGCTGTCGCGCTGCTGGTGGAAGACCCTCAAGAACGGACCGCATACGGGCCGTTCGGTGTCTCTCACGATACCGACAAGTGTAGCTCATAATGTGCATACTCGGACTGGCCATTGTGTTATTAGAACACCTCTTACTTCACTAGCTAGAAGCCGGGACAAGAAATTGCCCCGTTAATTAGGCGATTATATCGAATGAGGCATTAAATGGCGGAGCTTCTGGGGGGACATTGGTCAAGCTTGTGGCATTTGAAGAAATGTAATGATCCAAGACGAGCTCGTTGGCGAATTGCTTCTAGGAGCATGTAACGGAGTGAAACTACGGGAGGTTAAATCGTCCAGCAAATGAACGCACTTTGTCGCCTCTATAGCAATAAGTTTGGCGAGGTGGCGAGGACTATGGTGATAAATTGGCTCTACAAGCGATTATGCGTCGCATAGAGGAGATGTACGATATATTTCCCTGGCCGACGAAGACCGCGGAGACCGGCGAGAAAGCTCGGCGCAGCCGGGCGGTGCGCTTTTCTTTTATCGCCCCGACTCAGCTACCCTCCGTAAGAAAATTTCTCGAAGAAACGCAGGTCTTTCTCCCGCCATCGCCAACCCCCCCCCCGTCCCTCCCATCGCCACTTTCCACTCTCCCACCTCGACATCGCCGGTACCGCTGCCGCTCGTCCCTCCGACTCTGCCCCGCGCCACCCACCCCCGCAGCATCCCTGCCGCCTTGCCTCCTCTTCCGGTTCTTCCTGCGAACACAATGGAGCCCGAATCCATCTCGGACAACCTTACCACCCTCCCGCCTCCGCTACCCTTCTTTTTCTTCGTATCTCGGTGGAACAGCGTCGAGGAATAATTCCATTTTCTTGTGCGAGTACAATTTTGCTTTCAATTTATTTTCCCCCCTTTTTCCTTCCCTGACTCGCTCTCTCGCGAAGATCCCAACAGCCGTGGATTGCCTCTCGCTTCCTCTTTCCCTCCCCCGCCTCCCGCCGTCCACCTCCGCCTTACCTCCCTCGCCTTTTCTCGTTCTCCTTTTTCTGCTTTCTCCCTCACGCTCCTTCTTCGCGTTAGCTTTCGTTTCTTCCACGGCGAACCTTCTTCGCCACCTCTAACCTTCGTCGACGGAGCTCGCCCCCTCCGACGTCCTCCTTCAGCCTCATCTCTTGCCTCTGCCCTCGCGCACTTTCACCACCCTCTTCAACCTCTTCGTACAGCCTCGCCGCTGTCCGTTTCTTTTCGTTCTAAACACTCCGTTTCTCTTTCCTTCCATCGCCGTTTCTTCCTTTTCCTTCGCTCTCTCTATCTCTCTTTCCATCGACCTTTTGCGCTCTTTCTTTCTTCCTTAGCTTTATCCTACTGCCACCCCACCGCTCCTCTCGCCTCGCGACGCTCTTTGGCTGTTGTAATTATTAAACATTGCGAGAGCCAGCGGCACTAACAAGCGTTTTATAACTGTACGGGAAAGGTAGCAGTCGGGGGCGCCAGCCTTTTGTTGCTCTTTCCGAGAGAAGGCACGAAGAACGTGAAATCGACGCTCCCGCGAGACGTGGCCTTGAAAGAGAGAAGCCTGCCCATCGCAAGAACCTTCCGCGCCGACCGCGTCGTCAAAGAAGTCCGCTCCCAACGGGGGATTTTGCGTTAAGATGCGATTTATTGGAAATGCTTATTAAGAAATAAAGATAATGTATCTCGATATTACCAATGTTATTTGTGGCCTTTCTCGTTTTTTACATAAAAAAGTCACTGCAAGTTACAATTGCGTTGACAAGTAATTTCTTGGCAGAAATTAAGCTATATAAGTTCAGTGACGTTACTTTTCTTCTTCCTTTTTTAATCTTTTAAACAAAATATATTTCTTTCGTCGTCTATATGCCTACTTTATTCCACTCGCATAGAAATGAAGTTTCCGACGTCAAGTTCGGAATGTTTGGTTTTTGGCAGCTTATGCGATTCTCCGCGCGGAAAGCGTAGGAAACTGGCTGGTGGGCATGCTGGTCTGATTAGCGGGCGAATCAAGCCTGGTTTCGTTTCGTGCCCGCGAGCGAGAATTTCGTGGATGATCGTTCTCGTCTCAATCTGGGTTTTAATAATTCTCCTGACAGGAGGGGACGAACGGACGCGTACAGACGTACGGAAGAATTTGGAAAGCGAAGTGAAGGGTGGCGAATAATTGCTGTGGGGTCGAGAGTGCTTTTTGCAATCCGACGAAGGTGATATCAATTGAATCTTTCGCATACTTTCACGTGATATATATATTTCTGCTCTATATTAAATTTTTAAGGAAGATCATAATTATTTTCATGCAACAACACCCGTTTAATTTGTTAAACCAGAAACGTAAAATACGAACGAAACAAACATAAATTATCTATGCTATAAAATATCTTACAAAAAGAATATTAATATAAGAGAAACAGTCTGTATTTAACATAATTTGTGTGTATATCAAACAAATTAATTAATGTATGATGAAAACCATATGTATTTATTAAGATGTGTATTCATTAAGATTACGCTAGGGAATGAAACAGAATTCAATACTAGGGGATGACATTTTTTTATGCAATCCGATGACCATAAACGCTAAGGGTGAACTCAAAAAAAGCAAAACCCCTCGCATCAGCTACCTCTCACATCAGTTACCCCTCTTGTCGGCTACCCCTCGTATTAGCCACCCCTCGTAAAAGTTTTTTATAACGTGATCGAGACGCTATCTGCCGCTTCTCGTTGCAACCCTTCCGAGCTGAGTTACCGACAAGAATCACACCAAGCTGGCATCTACAGTGGCTCGGAAAAAACCTTAAAAATTTTAATATCGACTGCGTGTACGGGAGTTTTAAGATATACTCTTTATTACATGAAGGAAAAAATAGTATTTATTATAAGATAAAAATTATTTTCGGACGAATTATACTTCCGGCTACTCGTACTTAACAAACAGTTCTCTCTTGATGTTATTTAACGTATTTTGTAATATTACATTTTATTTGTTTATACATATACGCAGTAAGCTGTTATTTTCTAAAAATAATTTACAGATTTTGAGAAGAGATTTTTGTATCTATTTCCTGCAATCTGAGCACTAAATCAAAATTAGAAAAATCTAAAGTAAATATTTCTGAAATGGTTATAAATGATCGCAGAAATGAGCGAGGAACGTATACAGGATAGCTATTAAAGAGAGGTAGAGGCTAAATTCGACGAGGAAATTCCCCCACGTTTCATTATCTGTTCAATTCGAGACGCAAGGTTTAGGACCACTTAATGGTCTATAAAGTGTACAAAAGCTTTACTGCTCACTTCTATTGACGATTTTTTTTATTACTCGACTATTAAGCCGCTCGTAAATTTTGACTCCGTTTATTGACCTATTTTAGTTATCAGATATTAATTTTCTCCCTAAAAACCCTTTGATTCTCATGAAATGCATTCCGATAGAAAAGAAAACATCCATCTATTATAAAAACAATTTTTGATCTTGTAATCGTTATCGTTACGGTGAACGCAACAGTTGGAATAAACTTTCTTCGGGGTTTCAGTCAACGTCCATATTTTACCACGCCGCTGATTTCACGATGGGGTCATGTAGGCCCCGCCTAATGCTTTGATGGGCCTGGCAGAAGGGTGCCCACGGACGAAGGGCGTTACCATTTCCAGATAATTCTTCAGATAATCTTTCGGCGTGACGGAAAGCGGGTCACGGAGCGACTCATTCACCTCGTATTCATCCTCGACATTTATCGGGAATGGTTCGCGATGATAATCGCGTTTTCTGCGCTTTCTCACGCACGCATGCACACGTACGGAGGCATCACCATACGGACGCGCGCGCACTAGTGCAACTGCGAGAGCTGCGCACAAAGCATCGATAACCACGTCCTGCCTGTGCCAGTCCTCTTTGCAATTTGCCTGCCGCCGTAGATTGCACCTGCACACGGTCTATTACCGTGCAAGTTCGTCCGCGGGAGTAACGCTAGCTTCAAGCCTTGGTACCTCATCCTTCCCGCGATGTGCAGGGGGGCAGAGAGGAAGGAGGGAAAGGGCGGGGGAGGAGCGTCCCTATTATAAGTTGCGAACAAACTTTACTTATATGCTCGCGACTACCATCCGCATGCGCGCTATCTCTTTCTATTCCTACCACCGGTGCAATCATCCACCGTTTCCCCCCTCGCACGTTTCACTTCTGCATCTGTTCCGTCACGAGATACTCTTCAATTTCTTCGCCGAAGAAATGTGTAATTCGAGATATTTCAAAAACAGCGTTACCCATCGGCTCGTGATTACGACTTTGTTTTATATAGTTTTACATCGACGTACGTATCTACCTATTGACATGATACTCTTGTTGACACGTTCGCCTGTCCTGCGATTAATTATCAATATTTTATTCAAGTGTTTACTCCGATTCCTGCACATTAAAAATTTATCTTCTATCGAAAAATATTTTCGTCGATATTTTTAGTGCGATTCGTGGTTACAGAAAGGAACTTAAAGGACAACAATGGCAGTGCCTCGAAGTCCACCCCGTTGACTCAGCGCTGACCAGCGGCGACTAGTTCCGTTGCCGGTAGCGGAAATGGACGGAGGGGTGCCGATGCCTCGGGGCGCTGACTGCTCTAATAGAAAGGCGCATAGAACTTGACCGTGTGCATCTATACACCGTTTTGCACGTACACGTTCTCATCCTCTCACTCCGTCTCGCTCTCTCTCTCTCTCTTTCCCTCTGTGTCTTACTCACTTCGACGACCTCTTGTTGCGCAAAATCTTGCCTCTAATGAGGTGTCGAATAATTGCTTATTAATGACCAACTGACCGCACGCGAGAAATTTAGTCGCATTGTCGCCGGCGCGGCTAATGACGCGACGAAGAAAAGACGCTGACCACTGGTCACTGAACCGAGGGAGATCCCCTTTTTGTGCTCCCGATCGCGAGATTTTTTTCGCCCCGGATTGCCATCCGCTCGCTGTGAATCGAAAGGGTCAAATTTTTATTCTCTCCCGCGTTTTGAATATTATAAGTGCCGGCCAACGCAGCGGCATTTATTAAACGGCTTTTCTTTCCGTTTCTGTTTAATTGACTCTTTTTATTCAAGGTTACAATAATAATGTTCATTACGCGTAACAATAACACGTAGGCCGGACTGGCCGTTTATTAATTCGAGAGCGCGATTCAAAAAGCGAATCAAGAAATACAACAGCGCGCCGATATTATTGATCATACAAAAGTAATGAATCAATACATCGCGGGCAACGCGTTTTGTTTGCGGGTGGGCTGGTTACGGGCCGGGGCTGAATTATCGATAGGTAAGCAAACGGAATCCGGTTAATATTATTATTATGATCATGATACCGTCTATAAATATTGAAGCCCGGCAACAATTTAATGCATCACGTACGACGTGGCCCCGGTACGTATATACCCTGTGTCGATTTTAGCACAGACGGGACTTATTCATGCGTCGTTCCGCCGAACTTGATGGAACTTAATTAAAGTTTCTTAATGAACATCGGTAGCGCTACCCGTCGTTACCTTCCCGTCGGCGTGACGGCTCGTCGGAAGCTGCGCCGTTTTTATTCGAACGAAGGGAGAAAATCTTCCGTGTGTCGCGCGGAGAAGGAGGGAGTGACGACGACGACGAGAATGAAAGCGGAAAAAGAAAAGAAAAGAGGAAAGGAAACGTCGCGGGCCCGATACGTCCGCGATAAATCCTTTTCGTTGCGAGACATTTGAATCAAAAGGTAAATTTCGTTGGAGGGCCGGCCCTCGTGCCGGCGTCGCATCTGCTTGCGCAACCTGGACATTGTCCTGTCCCAGAAATATTTGAAAACTGGTCTAACTGGACGTTACGCCGATTCGTCGGCACGAAAGAAGCCGCTGATCCGGTCGATCTTGTTTCGCGTCGTACCAGATGCCCTGCGAACAATATACAGCCCCGAACGAACAATTTCCGAATTAGCGCTCCCACTTCGAGCGGAATAAAAATCAGGGATTTTTCAATGAACTCTATCGGTCATTGATATAGTGATACTTTATACAAGAACTGTCTGCAGATGTTTTTGTGAATTACATTTTTTAATGAGGTTTATATTAGATACGTCATAGCAATTAACTGTTAAGATATTTTTAATACTGAAATAGTATCGTTATAATAACGTTAGATTAAGATAAAGATTGCTCGCAAAATGAAACATTTTATTTCATAATTATTTTACAATTATCTTAAGGAAAAATAACAGGTCTTCAATCATCTTTCGAAATATCAGTAACACAGTTTGGATATTTCGCTGCAGTCCGCGTGACGGGGAAGGATACAACTTTCACACAGACGGGGCAAGAACCTCGGACCCTTCTCTAGGTCAGCGGGGCCCTCGAACTGACCCGGAACAGGTTTACGTCTTGTCTCCGTCGCTTCTTTTTTTTCTTCCGGTTGCAAGTCCGAGTCAGATTGACCTACAACCGATTGTCCATCTTGGCACGCTATCCGGCACGCGAAACTGGTTTTCTTTCCCACATATCCGGGGGCCGCCGGTCACTCGGGGGGAGACAAGAGTGGGGCACTGTCCAAGTTCCTGGACACGATTCTCGCCCTTGGTCAGTTCACGATTTTATCCCGCGTTCGACGGTTCCGCGTGCGTGTGCGTGGACCTTCGAAATCGTCCTCGCCAGTGGCGGTCTTTACGTCGAGATATTCGAGAAAGGTGAATCGAAGATCAAAATACATGGAGATTTAAAGAGATTGTCGGATAACTCAAAGTTTTATTAAACGAGGGTAATGTTTTCATCAATTAAAATTTGAATGCTTTAAACGCTGCTTGACTTAACATGAAAAATGCATTTTTTTAAATCATATAACAAAAAGAATGTTCAACGTTGAGAAAGTATCTTAAATTTATTATATTCTTCTACACATATATATATTTTTTTAAAAACATTTCTGGTTTTTTAATTCGTTACGAAAGAAATGCATAATTAGAGTATTATTATGATAATATTTTTTGAATCTGCGTAATGTCGGTTATCGATTATATGTGTACTATTTCCGAGTAATTTTTTAACTAAAGATCGCCGATGTTAATAAGCTTCTATTCAGTAGAAATTATTTTATTAAGCGAGAATAATAAACGCGCGTTCCATACGCTTATCATTGAGATTGAAGTGCGTTTGTGATAGGTGTATTAGGAATAAAGATTAAGCATGAGCGCGAGCGCGAGAATGGTGTCGCTGCCCCCACCACCCTCGACTTCATCCCCTTTTCATTTCATACCAGGCCGTAAGTACGTACTTTGTACTACCCCGTAGGATCGTCAGGTTTTCCAAGTTCTCTCCCCTTTCGAGGGAAGCCACTCGAGGGCGGAGTCCCGGGTAAAGCGGCCATACTGCCACCCCCGTCTTACCAGCCCTCTTCTAACCCCTCTAGCAAAATAAGGGATGAAAAACAGGACGAGGGCAACGGCGCTCCTACGAGCATTCAAGCAAGCCGCCTTGCTTATACGTGAGTTCACCCTCTATCGGGCTGATATTACCGCCCCATCGCCCGTAAATGTTAGAATTTAGAAAATCACTGGAGCGAGGTAATTAATTTTTAAGCACCTCACAAGGGCTGTGCCCTTCCCGGCACGTTTCTCTCCGTAACGAAGCGGAATTGCTCGTAACTTATGTATAACTTATATGCAGGCAATTTGGAAAAAGGTTTGTTTGGGGGCGCTAGATACAGTCTTTTACGATTTATATAATTCAGGTAATCTATTCGCAGTGTTCCGTATTCGTAAAATGTGTCCTGTACGCGTTCGCATCTTCTTCAACACGTTACATCAAGTTAAGACGTGCCTTATCTACGATTGACTCAATTAGAACGCTTTTCATCTTAGAATCGACATTCGGAGTCAAAGCGAATCGATTTCTCATCATAACGTGATATTCCTCGATAAGTCGTCGGCGGAGTGAGCTACCTCGAAGGTCGCCTACAGCGGTCGCCTTTTTCTCAGAACTGAACTCGGTTAACAGAAAAGCAGATCTGCCGCTTCATTTGCGTGGCTTTCGGAGGAGTTCTCGTATTCCTAGATCGTCCTACGCGCGTTTCTGCCTCTCTCACTTCACAGACGATATTTCTCCGTGGAAGCTTCTCGTAGAGTGAATGCTCCTTAATTTCCTTTGAGCCGTTTGCTTCAGAGTAAAATCCACCCCCCTCTTTCCGCCATCCCCCGCCCCTGTACTCTATCCACCTTTCTAGCTGCTTCACGACGGTCCCTTACCAGCCTCGCCGTATAACCGTCCTCACCTCGACGCCGACGCCAGCTTTCTCTTTCTCTCTCTCGCTCCCTCTGCCTCTCGCGCGCTCGTCCTAGGCAGCCGTTCCTTCTCCCTCTCAACCTTATTCTGTAATTTCGTTTACAAATGAAAGGGCCGCGAGCTACGACTTTGTAACCGGGTACGCGTCTGCAAACGTTCCAGTCCCGTGACTGCCAGGATACCCCCGCAATACCTTGAAAAGCGGGCGCCGCCGCCTGTGTTGCTTTCCTTATGTCGCGTACCTTCTAGTACCCGATTCAGCGCAGCGAGCCTTCGAATCTCGACAAACGCCGCGCCCGCGCTTCTGCTTCTGTCACTCGTCGAAATTATTCGAGTGCCGTTGCCGGAACGTCACCGTCGCGCCGCGCTCATGCCGGCTGCAGAAAATATCCCGATACACATCTCGCCTCCGAAAAGTTCTCCCTGATATTTTTTAACTGTCGTTCCGCACACTTGAGCTACATACTATTGAATGTAAAAATTAACAGACAGCTTCAAACTTGAATTAATTCGTATACTTAATATCTACACAATACATCGTTCCTGTATTATTTTTATAATTCTCGATTTCATCGCGGACCATTTCTAACGTTCGAATACGGACCGCACTCTGCATTCTTTAATTTCAAATGTTTCAGATTATTTTATATATTTTTTGAACCATTAAACTATATTCTTCGCTCTCACTTTTTGATCTCGACGGCGCGACTTTCCGTCCTAAATTCGCCGAGACCCCAAGTAGACTGGAGAACAAACTGTCCAGCACTTTTGCGGCGCCGGCGAAAACCTCGGCAATGCGAGATGCCCTGCACGTTCGGCACGGTATTTTAATTCGCCGGGAATGCTGGCCGACCGCCAAACGTCCGCAGAGATTTCTTAATACCCGCCGCAAATGCCTGGCGTTTGTGCCTTCGTCGCATGGGTATTGAGGGTGGTCTCTCGCGCCGGTAGTAGTGCACGTATCTAAAGAGAGAGAGAGAGAGAGAGAGAGAGAGAGAGAGAGAGAGAGAGAGAGAGAAAGAGGAAATGTGAAAGATGCAAACGACGCATCTTATTCTCTTACCCTGTTACAGTATTTTAAATATTTATCTCCATAATTTCCGAAACAAGGCTAAATAAGAAATCGAAAGAAATTTTATTATCTCGCGATAAATCGCCGATGACAGATGTATATGCAGGACGGACAAAGGTCCGTTTTGGAACGCGATCGCAATTCTACGTTCACGTCGGAAGGGCCCATAGAATTTTCGCGGTCCAACTTTAGGCATCGATACACGGCGCGAGACGGGATTGTTATCCTGCAAGAAAATACGGCTGAATTTCGTGACCTCACACCCCAGCACCGGGATACTTATGACGCCCTCGCGCGTACATAGTTGTTCGAAGCATCCTCTCTCCCTCTCTCTCTCTTTCTCTTTCTCTCTCGCCTTTCTAGACACGACCCCCTTATATACCCTCAAAACAACTCATCTCAAACCCAGCCTTCTCGCTCGCGATTTCCTCCCGTTTCGCTCCGCGGCCCCCCTCGCCACTACCCCCGCCGACTTTCTGTCGTCGCTGGCTTTTGTCTCGGGGCGCGCATTGATTTCTGGGGCCAACTTCGCTTCGTTGCCGGCGTCGTTAAATTATAATCGCGAAACACCCGGCTGAAGTTGCAGACAAAGCCACTGAGGACGAGGACCTGGGCTGCAGGTTAGGACGGGCGCGCGAGCGGGGGGTGGGAAGCCGCTTGGAAATGGAAGAGGACGGCGAGGTGGGCGCTTCGTTGTAGGGAGAGGGTGGATACCTCCGACAACTTTGGGATCCATCGTCGATTCTCGCGAAAGGACCTCAAAGTGACTCCTCTTCGTAGCTGCAGGCTCCTTTTCATCACCGCGACCACCGTTAGAGCTGTATGCACAATGCAAGCCGAAGACGCGGCCTTAACGGAAGATAAAAGATACCCCACTCGGTCTTGCTGACGGGTCACCGACGACCCACGCGATTCGTTTGCGTTCATCTCAGATTGAATTGCAGTTGGAAGTTGTAGATACGATGGCGTATGAAACGACAATAAGGCATTGAAGAAGATTTTCTGTCCTGATATTCCCTTTATAAAGTAACTTAGAACTCATTGGATCTGTATAACGTAAAGTGTAAAATTATCTTTGTGTAAATGCAAACTTCTTCACATAAAAAAAGAAGTATTAAATAAAAACTTCTAACTCGTTTATATGTTACTATACAACAACTATAATCTTCTTATAAGAATTAATTCAACCTTTTATTTCAATTTTTCTTCTTGATTGAACTATATTGAAATATATATTACTATACTCACAATCAAGTTTCCTTTATTTAATATACAATATTTTATTTCAAGATTATAGATTGTTGCATATATACGAGTGTATAAATCTTGATTTAACATTTCTTTTTTTCTGTGTTCAAATTCTATTATTCTAATTTGGAAAACAAATAAAAGATCAGTTAAATTAAGATTAATTGATGAGACCGGCTCTCCGATTACATTCTTTGAAAATGCAAGTAAGATACAGGGAGAACAGACGCAGATTAGATTCGTCAAGTCAAGGATTTTAATGCCCGGTTCAAAAATTTTTCGTTGAAAGATGGTTGAAAGAAATTCAATAAATTCTTCACGTCGCTGCGTTGATCTATTCCTCAGACATCGCGGTTGCTATTACTGCACGGATCGAGCTCGGCGTTGAAGCCGGACAAAGTTTGCGGCGTGCTGAAACTCACGTACGAATATTACGTAACTTCGGGGAGACTAGTTCCGACGACAATTAGGGCAAAATTGTAATTTACGTATGGACCGCACTCGCTGCGAATGGAAAAAGACTCAGAATATTCTCCAGAAAATCGCGCCTGTTCCCCCCCCTATTCCCCCCGAATTTCGCTAATACGCTGCGATATTCGTGCCGCTGGCATTTCTCTGCGAAATTCTCCGGGACTGTTAACGCGAAGTTGCACGGAGACGCGGCGAAAGACACGAGATCTCGCGAGAGTACCATGCTTCCGGTGGTTCCAAGGCGCCCGTGGAACATATCGTCACGACAAGGGGTTCGGGCCCCGCTTCTTGAAACTGCCGGCGCCCCTTTCCCAGAGCAAGATGCCTTAAATAAATGAAACTTCTAGTGCGTCGCGCAAGAACAGGCGGCACCGGCATATAAATTCTCTCGCACTGTAATTTCAAACTCAAACAGCAGCGCGGGGTCGACTCACCCCATTTGCGTTTCGCCATCTCGCTCGCGCCTCCGCGTCCGCGTATTTTGCCGGTTACGGGTGGTTAGGACGTCGGAGAACCTCGGGAAAGGGGTGTCGAAGGATGGCTGAGATTTCGGCGCGTCTACATCGGTGTTTGCACGCGTGTGTGTCTGTGTTATGCGCGCGTGTGCGATCGTCCTTGATGACAGAGAGGCGGCGACAATAATGGTCCCGAGAAAAGGCCGCGACGTGCATCGACTATCGATAGCGGATTTTCAAGATACGCGTACATACACGCCGATTTAACACTCTTACGCCGATTTGACCAATAGTCGAGTATCGCGAGATGAATTAAGATGGAGAAATTCAATGGAGAGAAGTGACCTAAGACGCGGAAGTGCTATGAAATCGGGCTATTCGAAGGGACCGAGATCTGGAGAACGGCTGAAAGGTGCTTTCGTGGCGCACCCGAGAATGACGTCCGGACGTGTTCGATCGTAAAATGTTGCACTCTCTTCGAAATTCAACGAGCCGGGTAAGAGAGTAAGCGCGCGACAGAAAGAGACAAAGAGGGCGAAAGAGAGTCATCGCGTGCTCTTTCCGCATAAATTCGCGAAGGCCTCCAGCTTGGGCGCGCGAGAAAGCACCACTTCCCTCTCGTCCGCCCCGTTCCTTGCAGTAATTTCGAGCAGTCCCGCCTAATCTCGTCCTAAAATCTAATTCCGCCAACAATTTCTAAGCCGGTCCATTAAAATTCTAAGCACAGTGCCGTAGGAGGCGGTCGGGCGCTCTCTTACGCGCGGGACCAGGGGCAGGGTGGAGGACGACGAGGAGGAAGTAAACTCGGGATGGAGTGGTACCGCCAACGGGGCGATGGACGGGGGGAGGTGAGGGCGGGCGGAGGGAGATGGTTGCGCGCCCGGGGTGGTTGCCGGGGGGGTTGGGCGGGGTGGGTTGGGGTGGCTGAAACAATAAGAACGTTGCGGAGGCAGCAGCCCCAACCTTCCGCAACCCCCGCCATGCCGTAAGAACGCCGTAAA
Organism: Temnothorax longispinosus; assembly: GCF_030848805.1. NCBI lineage: Eukaryota > Metazoa > Arthropoda > Insecta > Hymenoptera > Formicidae > Temnothorax > Temnothorax longispinosus. The sequence goes on from NC_092369.1 coordinate 11,685,635, forward strand.
AGCTCGCCTCCGCGCGCTTTCATTGGCTGAGCCGGCGGCCAACGAGCGAGATATCGCGCAAATAGCGACGTCGTGCGCGACGAGTCGGAGAGAGAAAGAGAGAAGCCGCGGCGAAAGAGGGAGGTTTGGGCGAGGAGAGAAAGAGAATGCTCTCCGTGGAACGGCATATAAGCATTCACGGTGCAGCCGCAGTAAAGGACGCTTTTCATTGAGCCGTCTTATTGTGTCGGTCGCGCTGAACTTCCCAACAACGTTAGCGCGACTGTTTGCCCGGCTACGCCCGCTATTTTCCTTTCCTTACGAGAGCGGCGTCCTCTTTTTATTTCACAGCTGTAATCAACGCGACTTACCATCGACAAAGTACTTGACAAGATTTCTTTCGAACGTACATCTTAATATTGCGACAGCCAAAGGAGTTTCTCACGGTTACCTTTCTTATTATATTTTTTACTTACAAAGCTCACAAGTTTCTACTTAATTAGCGATATTATTAGAGAACAATTTAATCTTTTATTAATCGAGAATCAAGTCTTCCATCTTTACACATAGACTAAGGAAGCTGTTCTTTTAACGGGCAAGATTGGACCTAAAGGAATATTTCATTCCCCATATTGTGAATGAAGCTCCGTAGTTCTTACATGTCATCTATCGGTTTCGCAGTCCCTTTAGATCGGTATATTCTATAGTATAGCAGTTAATTGATAACTACTTGAGTACACTTCTCGCAGTAGTTACTCTTACAATTAGTAAACCAATCTCGCTTGACTGCGGAGTCGAGCGCGGCGGAATTTTTCCTCGAGGACGCTGATGGTCTTCGCCGTCCGGGCGATTGTATCTTGTACCGCCGGAAAGGATAGCGCCGTGATGCGGAGGACGGAGGGCAGAGGACGATGGAAACCTCCTTTGCGAACCTACGGGGCAAATGCAGGTTTCAGGTTGCTTCACGTGCACAATTACCGGGCACAGGATGGGCGCGGGCGGGAATGAAATTTCGTCTTGTGCAGCAGGAGCAAGCAAAGTGTGCGCACCCTCTCCGTTCTGCACGGCCTGGGGAATTGAGTTTCGCCACGAGAGAGCGAGAGAGGCCCGGCGAGAGAGGAGACTTGGCGAGACGCTGGAGAAAGCGACGGAGGAATAGAGAGAGAGAGAGAGGGAGAGAGAGAGGGGAAAGAGAGAGAGAGCAAGAGAGAAGAGATCCCCGCTGGCTGGATGGGCTGGTGTAACACTGTTATTGCCAATAATGGCACGACTATGCGCGTGCATGTCTCGCGGGCTGATCGAGAAATTGATTTACGAAAAGAAACGCCCGCCATCGGGCGGCTATCGACTGCCACCGTCGTTATGAACGCGAGATCAATTAGCGTCGACCGATTAATGCCGTCGCGACGTTTAGAAATTCGGCATCTGTTACAAGCGTAAATCAACCTATATCCTTGGTATTTTTTGGTACAAAAATTAAAAATATAAAAATTACAGTATTATGCGATCGCAGCATTAAAATCTAACGTCGAGTATTACATTGTTTTTAATCTTTTTTCGCGCCTGGAATGAAATAATTCTCTAAAAAATATTTTCTATAACGGTATTACGCGTGATCCTCGAATATATTAGATTTAACGGCATACATGTGTCGGATATCCATAAGCATTTGCAACATTAGAAGGATTAAACTGCTCATTATCTTCGCCTACTGTTGCAGAAGTCTTGTCGAAATTGCGTAGGAAACAGTCTGTTTCTTCGTCTTCTATCTACGGTTTCATCAGATTTACGTGAAAATTGTACAAGTGAATATAAGCAAATAACAGCAGTCACTTAAACGTGCGTGTATGTGCGTGTGCTTGTGTGTACGAGTGGCTTAGAGACACATATCATCCTTATATTAAAAGTTACCTATGCTGAAGGCGCGATAAGTTTCTAATGCACGCGTCGCGACGCCGGGCGCTTATTTTTGCATCGCGCCGTCACTATTCATGGACTTTGCCAATCGCGCAGACAGCCGGTCGTTTGCTCGAAGTTCGACGACGCGTAATCCGCGACTCGAAGTAAATCGAATGAAGTCTCGAATTAAATACAGCCCTCTCTCTGTATTCCGGGCACGGCGAAAGGGGACGCAAGAAGACGAGTAGATGAGAGAGAGAGAGAGAGAGAGAGAGAGAGAGATAGAGGGTGGGTGGTAACGGGAGGAGAAGAAGAAGGAGGAGGAGGAGGAGTGGAAGAAGAGGACGAGCTGACTCGGGGTGAGACGAGGCGAAGCAAGGTTCCTTGTATTTAATTACCAACTCTAAGTCTCCAGCCGGGAATGAGGCAGCTCCCACCCGGGCGTACCTCTTCTTCGCCATCCATACACCTTCCCCTTGCCAGCCCCTCGCACCCCCGCGAACCATCCTCGCGAGCTTTTGTCTTAAACGACGCGGAGAATGCATTGGCTGTGGCATCGCCGTTCTCCGTGAGGAAGATGGAAAAATAATAATCCATCTCGGAGTTCTCGCCTAACCTTCCTGAGTTATTTCTTGATGATTATTCCGTATATTAGTTTTTTTCTTTTATTCAAATATCTTACCAATAAGATATTTATCCGAATTACTCAAATTTATTTTTCTAAAATAATAATCTTTAACCTGAAAATAACCTGATTTAGTTTAGTTAGAAATATGAGATTAGCAAAAAAAATAGTGAAGTCTTTTACGGACGCATGTTTTTCTTAGTCTTATTGTAATTAAGTGCGGTGATGCTCAAAACCTAATGAAGCGCGTCACTGGTTCAATGAGTCTTCACACTTACTATATTGTCTGAAGAAAATGTTGAGAAAATAAAATGTTTTTTGTATCTATATTTGCCGTTCGTAGTCGATCAAATTGCAATTTTAGCTACAACAAGTGCACCAATAATGTTATAATAAAGCCCATAGTTGAACAATATTGATGCACCGGTGTGCAACGTGTTTACGGTATTCCAAACATCGACTCAAGAATTTCAATGGAAACTCTGATAATCTTGCTACGGTTTCTCAAGAATCTGCTTTGAAGTTTAAAGTCTCCCGTGGACTCGGCCCGCCAAGATCGCGATAACAATTTTTCCGTGGACAGCTCCGGCGCTGCGCGACGCTGATCCGGCCCGAAAATTAGACAGCACGTCTGGTGACATCAAAGAGCTCCCGGAGGCAGCAAAGAAGGCTTCCTGCCCCTTTTCATCCCTTAAATCCCACCCGAGCGGTATTTGCCGGGGCGACTCGGCCTCTCGCTTTCCATCATTAGAGGAAACGAGAGCGGGAGAGACACGTGGGGGCGCAAGAGCGAGACGATGCCGGAGCTACCCTCTATCTCAGCCACCTTCCTTCCCCCCGCCCCCCCTCCTCTTTCCCTCGTCCCGTTGCCTCTCTTGCCCATCCTCCACCGCCTTCCGTACCCTACTCTACCCATCGTTCTCCCGGTGTGCTGGGTTCGCGCAAATATCGCCTTTCATATTCCTTCGAAGGAGCAGAAAATCGTTACGGTGCCTTTTGCGCGCGCGCTACGGGGGAAATACCTAACCGTCGCTGTCGTCGTTCCTTTTCCCGCGCACCCGGCCTCGCATTAGCCGGTCTCGCCGCACGCGGACCTCCACTGGTGGGGGTGTAAGTAAGTAAAATCTCTCCCTTCCCGCCTTTCGAACCGCCCGCTGCCGTCACCGCCGCCGCCGCCGCCGCTGCCGCCACCGCCGCCCCCGCTCGCTCTCGTCCCCGTCTTTTGCGTCTATTTCTACCCTCTCTATCCATCTTGGTCCTCTTCTATTTCTCTTTCCGTCTCCGGCGAAGCTGCGCGAGCCTTCCGCTTTCTCTCTTTGACTTACGCCTCTCCTTCGTCGGGCTCGCTTGCTCACTCGCTCGCTCGCTCGCTCGCTCGCTCGCACCACCTCGCGCTCTTTCTCATCCTCTACCGCCGCCGACCCGATCCCCCTCTCTCCCCGGGAAGCCTCAACGGGGTTGCAGAACCGCCGGAGCCCGCTATTAACCCAACCCCCTCCTTCTCGTCGCTCTTTCTCATTTCATCGTAACCTCCCGCACGGGCCCTCACTCTCGCTCTTTCTCCAGGAACGGTCGTCCCCCCTTCCCCTTCTGCCATCCCTCCCTCGCCCCGCGGTACCTAAGCGCGAACAAAGATGGCGGAAAACTAAACAACTAGGCGAGGGCGCAAGGAACTCTCGCTCGCCCTTTTATCGCGACGAAATTGACCCCCGTGCACATCGAAGAGGGGTGCCCTTCCTACCGGGTTTCTACACGCCGGCATCCTTCGAGAGGGTGGGCGGGAGCTGAGAACGAGGGATGGCAGGCGGTAGTTGCGGTTTCTGCGGTGCGCGGTCATGGATGGATACATATCTTTTTTTTTTATCGCCGATTACTTCTTGCGGCGCCGATGGCTTTGGAGAATTCCGGGGTTTTACGATCGTAAACGTTCGGAATAGAGAATCGAGAGCCGCTTGCACATCCACGCTCGTTCTCGGACTTAATTAATTGTTACATATATTGATATATTTATTTATTATATATTTCAGAATAAAAAAAATGTACGGTACAGTAAAATCAAATATACATTAAAAATAAAAACAAAATTATATTTTGATATGTCAAGAAGAAAATATGGATTCTAGCAAGATTCAACTAGACGTTTCGCAAAAAAATTTACGGGATATAGAGCTATTGAAGGAAAGTAGTTAGAAACGGTCTAAAAATTTCAAGAATATTTTTTAAATTAATAACATATGAATAACTATGTATATGAATAGCAATCCCATCACAAAAGTGCTTCATTCGCAAGTCCGGCCGAATCGGCCGGTGTCCAAGCCTCAAAGGTCTCGTCAAGAAAGGCCTGGCGCTGGGTTGTCTTGAATAAATGATGCTTAATCTTCATATCAGAAAACCGGGTGAAGCAGCCGCGTGAGACTGCATGGAAACGCCGATGGGGGGAAGGGGGGAGGGGGAGCAAGAGGATGACGGTGGGTCCCGTACACACACGTAAACGAGATGAAGGAGGAAAGGAAGAGGATAGACTGGTGCAGTGGAAGCGCGGCTAGGGGCGCCCAGGAAATTTCTAGAAACTTCAGGTTTAGCAATTAACGTCAGAAATTAACGACGCCCGCCTGCCTCGAGCGCAAAGCGCCGGAGAAATTAGTCTCGGAAATTCTCGTAAAATTTCTCGCTTGCTCGCGGGCTCCGGCAGCCCCCGCGCTCGTTTCCACCTCCCCCTGCCCCCCTGCAGGGACCCCATCCGACACCCCCACGCGTCCCCTTCCCCCCTTCGCCGAAAACGCCCACGTCTCGCTGTAGCTGAAGGTAACACGGTGTCGGCAGTCGAGGCGAGCGGTAACTTTCCGGAAATTTTCATTAAGCCTGACAGTAATGACGTCATCAGTCAGTCGGGGGCGACCTCGTTTGGAATCGTTCGCATTCGAACCTAGCTTTCGACTTCGGGCACGACGTCCGCAAATCGCTCGCACTCTTAGCCATCCGCTCGGAGGCGCGTGTCCCCCGTGGAGGCACCGTCAAACTTCTTACCTTCAAGAAAAATGTCTTGTGATCTGAGCACACCAATCTCCCAAATTATTATTTCGATTCAGAGAAGATGAAGTAGTAGGTTTCCGATCTTCTCTTTAGAAGATCTATACCGTCTCCAATGGGAAACGTATTATCATTTCCGTGAACGAAGCAGTAATATAACGTATTCGTACTAAGGTAACAAGAGGGTAGCGTTTAAACATTGTGTCCGTAGCGCCTGACCAAACGGGGGGAAGGGGAAGGAGAAGAAGAGGAGACAGTTTCCGCTGCACATCTCCGGATCGCGCGGTCAGATTAGCAGCGGCGATTCCGATAACCCGTCCGGTACGACGCGGCACGATTGCCGCCATAATCCTAAGAAAACAGAGACGGTAGGAACCTTCGGCGTGTCCGGCGAGGGATGTCCGGATAGGGCGATCCAGAAGGTGCACCTGCCCGCGGACGAGCATCGATCGAGCCTGGACCAGTCGTGGATGAGGTCCTTTTCGACGACGTGCATTTCGGACTTATCGGTCCGGGCGGTGAACGACATATCCGTTTTCCCAAGTAATCTCGCGGCGCTTCGGGCGATTCTCAAACAATTCTATACATCTCGGAGTGTCGGAAGTGGCTGAAACCGGGATATGGGAGAAGGGGCACTTTCCGCAGGGGGCGACGTAACACCATAAAGAAAGAGGTAGATAGGGAGAGAGAGAGAGAGAGAGAGAGAGAGAGAGAGAGAGAGAGAGAGAGAGAGAGAGAGAAGAAGGGAAGGAGAGAGAAGAGGCATAAAAGCGAACGGAGATAGAGCGAGAGAGGCAGTTAGGAATGGAGAAACGCCGTAAGAGAGCCCGATAGAACAAGATGGAATAAGAGACGTGGCGAGGAGAAGGAGAAGCGTATAGAAGGCGACGGTACGTGAAACACACAATACACCTTCGCGGTGGGTGGCTTATCTAAGAGTCCATGGCGTAGCCCCGGGGGTGCAGTAATAACCGGGAGGGCGGGCTGATACCGGGCTAAGAAATGATAACGGCACTCGCAAGCCAGCCACCATTTTCGAGTTATATTGCCTCGAAAGCCAAAAGCGTGGCGGGAGGGGGTGGGGCAAGGGGGGCCGGCAAGAGGGCTGAAGAGGGTAGGTGGGGGAGGGCGAACTGCCTCAGCTAACACACAACCTACGACCGAGCCGCACCTCTCGCTCTTCTCGCCACCACCTTTCCCGTACCTATATCCACCGTTAGTCGTTGCTGGAAATCGGGCGCTATCTGGGGCCCACCTATCCCGCCAGATATACGCGCGCGACGCCCGTTTCGAATGCCTAGAGAAACGTTTCGCCTTCGAGAGCACCGTCGACCTTCGCCGTTTCGATTCGCCCCGCGGGAATAACTTGGGGAGACACATCGGTTCCGATGCGACAACGATATTCGATTCCTTCGTGCCAGCCATGAATTTTCAGGTGGTTGCATCTTCGATGTTGCCCCGGAGTATTGCGAGGGCGCCAGGGTTTGGTAATCGCATGCCGATGCGATATGTCACGCAGTTTTTTTTTCTCCTGCGCGAATTCCACTCGGATTCGACTCCGTTCCGAATCGAGTCGAAGTACACCGGAATGCGGTTTGCAAGCGCTGTGATAATTTATTCAGCAGCTTCGTGGTTCACCTCGATACTTCTCGAAAAATACGGAAATTTTCCATGTGATCTAACCGTGATTTAACAGACATAATTCAAGACAGAAATATCATATATTTATATTTTTAAAATATCTTCAAAATAAAATAAGAAATGATAAGATATCGTCCGAGTGGGAGTAAAAAAATTTTCTCGAAGCAAATATTATTTTCGATGACAAGATATGGCAACGGAAAGATAGTACCTTTAGTACGAAGCGCTTATTTTCTAAATTGTATACAATTATGTCAGTCTAAAGATCAAGAGCGGGTGACTGGAGTGAACCCACCTGCGGGCGAATCAGGCGAGACAAAGCCACAACGTGACCAATCTCGCCTGTGTTGAACTGCGGCTTGAACGGATGTTTTGCATTTTGCCCCCGACGGCTAATTTATGTGAGAGAAATGCCACCCTCGTTTCACACCCTCTTGGCCGGTTGGCCGAGCGTTTTATTTTCACTTAGACCACGGAAAAGACTCTCAAATCTCGTTGCTACCTGGTCGAGCTGCTTTTACATGTTATAAACTTTAACACTCGATTTTATTAAAAAAAAAAAAAAATCCGTCACAATTTCTAAAAATCAAACTAAGAAAGTCCTTGAAAAAAGTATCTGTCATAATTTGTGCAATTACGGAAATATGAAAAACTTGGATTAAAATTAATATCAGTTTTAAAAATAATCTGGAGATAATTCCATTCGCTTTAGCAAAAAGCGGATTATTGCTCAAAAGGTCGCGTTACATTAACTTAATACAAGTTTAATCTCATATGATACAGCACATATGAATATCGAATTTCAATGCGGTAGAAATTCTCTATACAGCTGACCAGTCTAAACATTAGATTACAAATGAAACAATGTTACTGCAAAAAAATGCATTATAAATTACTCTCTTTCTGTGTTCTCCTTCTCGCGTAATAGAAAGATTAAAAAGATTGTAGGCGAGTAATTCGAAGAGCGGTCAGGTTCGCGTGGAGTTAAAATTAATATGAGATTCACTGGCGCGCGGCGTGCTGTGTGTGAGAGAAAGGGAGAGAGCGAGAGAGAGAGAGAGAGAGAGAGAGAGAGAGAGAGAGAGAGAGAGAGAAGGAAAGGGACGGAGGTATATTTAGCACAAAAAGCCTCTAATTTCCAACGAGGGTGTAAAAACGGGGTTGGCACCCGCGTAGGTAGGTATACGTGGGCCGCTTGTTGGGTCTATAAAATGCCGCTTAGCTTTTTTACCTCCTACCTCCAAGCCCCCGAAGGGGTGGTTTTAACCCCGTTAAGCTGTTTCCCGTCTTTTTCCGCGTTCCTTTTTTACACGACCGGTAAATTGAGCGCGCGGCCTCTTCCTCCTCTTTTCGCTTCCCTTCTGCGGCGCGTTACTCTCGACTTTTTTCTCGCTTTTTACACTCCTCGTTTACCCTTGCCTTATACTTCGCTACGAGAAATCTCGCCGAGCGGCTGCTGCGACCCAGATTTCGTATTTAAACGTTTCACCTCTCCGCATTTATTCTTCGTTATTTTGTAAAACGTGTATAAAAACACTTTAATTAATAGGTATGTCAAGTATAAAAAGAACGAGTAGGGGAGAGTGGGGTAATTGTGAACACGGGATAAACGCGAACGATTACTATTGTTGTAAATTAATAGTGATATTCTCCTACTTCTCGCACCCAGCGATAGTCCGATATCGGAGAATATCACTATTCTAATTTACAACAATAGTAATCGTTCGCGTTTACCCCGTGTTCACAATTACCCTACTCTCCCCTACGTAATTTATACATCATATCACAAATTATTACATATTAATGATAATGACCGAATTGCAAAAAATTTAACACAGATTGTTTGAAAGATTGGACTGACGTTTGCATTGGAAATATTTTCCGACACATAAAAAACTATTTTTATAAAAATGAACAATTTTTTAACGAGCATTAAAGATTTTTATATATTAATTTTTATCTATAGATAAACTACATTTTCACTTAAAAATTATGATCGCTAAAGGCTAAGCAAATAATCGTATTTAATAAATAAGTAGATCTTTTCGGTAGAAGGATTTATTATCCGCACGTGCTTAGCGTTGCGGTGAGTTTTCTTCGTGTGCAGCTCCGGCTTCTTTCGGCCGGCGCGGGCAGATAGGAAGTGCGAGATTAATAGACGAACAAATTAGCGCAAAGTTTGGCCGGGGTCCCCGCGTGCACCCGCGGCACTAATCCCGTGCATTAAAAGTTAACGTCGGGCTGGTACAGCCCGTGTGTCCTCCTGGCATTAGATTTCTGAGTTTCCCCGGCCGAGTTAGGGCAACACCAGATCTGCGTTTCAACTGGAAACTACGTTAGGGACAGATTCGAACCGATCCCACGCCAAGTGCTCGCGCGTGTATGTGCACCGGCCGCGTGCACGTGTGTGCGCGCGCGCGCGTGCGAGTATTTTGCACGTGTACGTGGCCCGCGTAGCCGGCCGGACCGCACGAGGAGACCGGGATCCGCGGCTGAAAAATATTGCTTCGCGCAGTCAAACGAAACTACCGGTTGATCCGCCGGCTCAGTTCGCGAAAGTAAAATATTTGCCGGGGTGGATCCCGATATCCCGATGTGTTTGACTCCTGTGTAAATGTCCGGGCATTCCGTGTACTTGTTTTTTCAACATCGCCAGTTAAACCTTTTCTAATTAAAAGGGATGTGAGCGGGCGAACGTGAGCGCTCCGTTAATTTAACTTTTGCTGAGTGAGAACGTTGTTTCTGTCAAAATGTGTAAGATTTTGTACGTTATTAATTTCGTATAAAAAATGAGGTACGTACGGGTGAGAAGAATATTAAATTTTAGATAGAATCAGCTATCTCGCTTCGCGCGCAGTATTATTTCGACGCTTTATCTAAGGCGCCGCTCGCCATTGTAACCGACTATCCCGCCGGGCTAGGTGTGAGTAAGAAACTACCCTCAACATTAATCAACCGTCATCTTTGCCGGAAACCAGCCAGCCCTTCCCTATCGCCTCGGCCCCTCGTGTTTTTCCTCTTCGCCAGCCTTCCCTTAATAATCCTACTCTTCATTACGTTTCTAAAGTAAGAGGCAGAATTTTCGCCAAAATAATATTTTTCTAAAAATTATATCTTGGCGTTAATACGATTAATTTATCGCATATACAAAGCATAATTGAGAATTATTGTTACCTTATTACAAATTAATGAGATCTTAATTTTCTTGGTAAAGAAATGAAATGAATAGAAAGATAATTAAAGAGTTATTATATAAAAAAATTTTAAATATGCAACAGTCATGTGCAAGATTTATTTTTTTCATTCTTTATAAAAGTGATTAGTACACCTGGAACGAAATTTAATGTAATATAACGTGAAATATTAATATGGAAGTCAGAATGCGACATGGAGCATTGAGGATCAAAGAGGTGATCTTCCGCTCTTCTTTGAGAAAAGCGTCGATCGTTCCCCAAGACGACACCAAGGATCAATCGGACGGGCAGGCGGGTGGAAGTAAGGATGCCTTGAATAATGACTTGGTTGGCATGCGAGGGGATGGGGTTTGCCAGTCGGGTGCGCCATCTTGCCTCGGCTCTCTACTTATAATTATTGATGTGGCCCGAACTTTATATAAACTCGAAACTCGTCTCCCTCGCACCGTCGGTTCGCCACCACCACCGCCACCTTCACTACCACCGTTACTACTACTACTATTACTACTTGCTACTACTACTACTACTACCGCTACTACTACACGCCACACGAAGAGAGCGGCACCAGCATCAGCAACCTGGAACCATCTCCACGCGGCGGGTAGAACCAACCCCCTGAGCCCCGGCCATCCCCTTCCCTCCCCGTTCCCCTCCTCTCTTCGCTCTCCAACCAGGCGGCAGGAGGAAATTGTTGGAGTTTTCAAAGTCTGACGTGCAGGATATTATGAACGAGGGTATGGCGTCGTCGAGGAGGTGGAGAAGGTGGTGGAGTAGTAACCGGGGGTGCCTCCAGAGGGCTGGCCGGGGGACGGGGGACGGGGGGCGGGGGGGACCGGGGCACGGCGGGAAACCGGCGGTCGGGCGAAGGGGTGACGGTGGTGCGGCGGTACCCAGGCAAAACTACCCGCCTCGGCTCACTCTTCTGCCTCCAGAACCACCCACCAGCCCATTCGTCTAGCTTAAACTATATTCCGACCTAACCTCCGCGCGTAGGGTACCTTCCTTCTCCGCCAACCCTACCTACCATTTGACAGCCGGGCGATACTTGCTCGAAGGCGATGCGCCGCCGATGCTTTTCGCACCCTTCGTCGCTTTCCTACGCCTCCCTCTTTTCCCTCCCTCCACTCTCCGCGCCGTTTTCTCTCGCTCGTTCTCTTTCCATCGCGCTTTCCGCTTCCTATTCTCTATTTTTATGCCGGGCTCATCCGGACGTCACGAGCGCGAGCGCGAGCGCGAGCTAAAATCGGAACAGCGCCGGGATGATACGACGACGAACGGTGGCGCAACGGAAGTGAGGAAGGTTACGGCTCGTGTTGACGTATGTTTTGTATTCATTGTCCGTGTGTTATTTTAGGTTAAATGTCTGTTTTCCCGCGTCGAGGGTGTACCTGCATCGTCACCTCGCGCCCTCCTCCCTCATGAATCTGTTCTTTCGCGCCGCGCCATTACGTTCCTCCGAGGCTCGCTTCGGGGGTCACAAAATTAGGGATATCAGTTTGCGTAGAAGAAAATAAAAAATGATCAAAGAAACGTGCACATTTACGTTTTCATTTTTAGTAAGAATTAATTAAGATTTTATACTTACACAGAAAAAAGAGTATTCTTGATTTGAAAATATCTTTAGTTTCAACACAGAAATCTTGAATGAGATTATATTGCGTTAAGCAAAGAAAACTTGCTTGACTAAAGTCATTTTATATAGTCTAATCAAGAAAAAAGAATTGAAATTTTTATAAAAAGATTATAGTTGTTGCATATATACGAGTATATAAGTTTTGATTTGACACTTCTTTTTTTCTGTGTAGCTGAGGAGCGGAGTAATTGCTTACGCGAAACTTGAGACTCGAGAATAGACTTTCAAGAGCATTAGAAATTATATACTAAACCGTCTTTCACATTGATAATGTGAAAGATGATGATCGAGTTCGTCTTACTCGTCTTCGTAGTCGGTTTCGTCAATAAATGAGGACAAGTAGATACTAATATTATTGATAAAAGGATGAGATGTAACAAATATAAAGCCTGCCTATTCGACAAAAACAGTCAAGATCGCATTTACTTCAAAATAATTTCATGAATAAAATTTCAGTACATTGGCAATAATATTGATGACATTATCACACGTCGTCAGATCTTTTGCAGAAATCTAAAGAAATTATATTCTTTCTCCTCGCAACGATCTTTCTTTATTTGATTAATTAAGGTAATATTTCGAACGGGTAAAACTAAGTTCAACAATCGCGACATTTCATTTCTTCGCATCTTCCGAGCGTCACGATGGCGCATAACTCGTCGAGGTTGCGGAAACTTTTTGGATAGACGATTCGTCGCGCGAAGTGTCACACTGACGGCGGAATATAGCCGAAGCACGTGTACGAGTATATTGTGGAGGGAGGTAGGGTGAGGTGTGAGAGAGTGCATGGTATATCTATACAGTGTCTACAGGGGGTAGAAGTATAAGCTTTCCTCTCGCAAATGAGGTAATATATATACAAAAGCTAATACGACCGAAAGTTGCCAACTTGGATGAGTCTCTCCTCCGCCTCTCTCTACCCGCCTGCTTCTCCTTCCCCGCGCGTGGACTACCTTCTCTAAATATTTTAAAGGATCGTGACACTCAGGTCTATGAGATGTTGTCCTCGGGGAGGGATGCTCGAAACTCAAAAGGCCGTCGGCGTGAAGGATAAAAATATCGCGATCTGTGACAATTAGACACTTTCGTTTCGCAGAATTTTTTAAATTGCGCGCAAACGAACCGTGCTCTGAAAAAATGGCAACGAAAAAAACGAATCAGCCGGGAAAAATACTAATGCGAAAAAAGATTGAAAATGTGAGTTTATTGTCACCATTGTTTCCTACGAGGCAGAAGGATCCCCGTATTATTATCCTGGATATATTATTCACGAAGGTAATCTCGTCTGTCGGATCCAAGCAAGTGCGATCAAAGTAAATTAAATTGCGGAGGGTGAGACTTAGCTCGTGTTACCCTGTTTAAAATAACCGATGAAAAAAGAAGAATCGGCTTATGTAAATGGATAAATTGTGCGGAGCGCCTTGCGAGCCAATTGAAATTACTGCGCCGAGAAACGGGAAGACATAGTGGCTAGGTAAGTAAGAGTAACGGGGAGAAATGTTTCGACGAGAGAAATCCACGTTCTCCAAAATGGCGCTGAATGGGCGCAATAAAACCGAAGGCTGTATTTTATCGGATACGTTAACAGCTTCGTAAATCAGAGCCCGGACCATTTCGGGTTTAATGCGGCGCGTATCGTCCGACAATTTAAGACGAAGGCTTTGCCGCGGTTACGTCTTGGAAATCAAAATCTATGAAAGAATATTTAAAAGTACTCTTTACAGCTCGCTATCAGTTTATTATCTAACCGCAATATATTGTTCTGATGAATTTTTCTCTTACGTCCCTCATGAATAAATATGTATTTCTAAGAAAATATACGTAAGTTTTGCGTATACATAACGACGCGACGCAACTATGCAGATTGCAGCAAGAAGCTTCGTCAGACGTAGAATGCATTATCAACAACCGCAGCAGCGAGAGTCGATCGATCCATCTCGATCGTCAAGCTCCGGAGTATTCAACGCGAAGCAGCTTTTGTCGCGACGATCCTCGTCTCTCGCACCCTCGTAAGACTACAAACTACGGGATCGTCGTCTCGCTGGCAGGCTCTCCCCGGCCGCGCTTCTTTCACAATCAGCGAGATTGAGAGCTTGAGAGCGAAGTTAGATCAAACAAACGCGCGCGGGTGCAGTCGCGCGCGCATCGCGAATTCGCGAATTTGCGCGCGAGCCCGTCCGGGAGAACGAAAGCGGAGAGATGTGGAGCATAATCTAGCCTGTTTGAGGAGAACTGCCACCGACTGCAAGTTAGAACAAACTCCCGGTAACGTACTCTCCGGGAACGTCGTCGTAGCCGGCAACCAATCCGCCAACGTCGCGACCAAACCACCCTTACCAGCCCCCTCGCTTCCTCTCAGACGTATCCTTTCGGAAACGTTGCGCAATTGGATAAAATAATATCGTTCGCGGTGAGGGTAAACGCACGTGGGTAGCCACAGGTGAGGGCCGCGGATGCTGTGTTTTTGTTCGCAATGCGAGATGCATTCGGGGAGAATCGCTCCCCTTTCCTCGCTCGCAATTTTACATACTTGACTTGAATAGAAGAATGGGACGTTGAAAATTTTATTCGAGCTCCGAAACTTTCAGATTATTTATATCTGGTCAGTGACCAGCAATGAAATATTCATGCGATGAATCCCCGTCCTATTGTCTCTCTCTGTAAGTATCTGCGCGATTTAGGTATGCAACGCGAGGCTCGAACAGAACACAACGTATCTCTGCAGCGTAGATCTGTCATTCCCGGATACATCCTGTACGTATACATATATTACGCTATGATATTTTTCGATTAAATGTACAAAAAGAAGTTTGTTTTTGGAAAACGATTCGCAGTGCCCGGACATTTCTAACGCCCGGACATTTCGGACGCATGTCAGACGTCTATAATGAAACATTAATTTGGACATTGAAAATAATTTATATTGTTAATCGAATTACGTTTCGGTACGTGGTGTATTCTGCCATCGTCGAGATTGACGATCAATTCGTTACGACTACCGGTATTTTCCCCCTCGCTCGCGTATCGCTAGCAATTAGATAAAGCAATATCCTGCGAGAGTAAATAGAAATAGAATTATCACAATTAATTCAAGCACGCGTTGAGAGCAGAGTTTAGAGAATCTACTTGACAATTTCGAATCCCGAGACGATCAAAGTTATTAAATCAAGATGTATATTAATTAGCATTTAAAGTAATTTTTTTTAATTAAGAAATAAACTGTAATTACAATCATTATTTTTTACTAGGCTAAAACGTTTGTTCTCTCTTTCTCTCTCTTGTTTAATTCATGTTTGATATACAAATTTCTTATTTCTCTATTTTATCTTCAATAAATCTTTTTCAAATAAGATCGCTAAATGAACGAAATTTTATGTAATTCTTTTCCATGCAAATTGACAATTCGCGTAATAAAATATACAGTTAGGAAATATACATTTTTTTCCGATCAACTTAATACGAAATAATAATAATAATATTTAATATCGTTCTAAGTTATTAGAGATAGGGTGTTTTTTCGCCGGTGACCGAATCAGGAAGATAGAGGCGGCGGAACTGATGGCTCATGAATATTCATTTCTTGCCGGTTTCTTACAGGTCGACGGGGGTGAGCACAGAGCGGAGCAGCCAGGGCTGTACTTTTAAGCACGGGAGTGGGGGTTCTGGATCAATGCCGAGACCACGCCTCCTTCGTCTTACATCTTGCACCCCGTGTCTCCCCCCAAGCACCTTCCTGGGCACCTTCCTTTCCTTTTGCTTTTCCACCCTCTTCCCTATCTTCATACCTCGCGGAAAATCCGCCCCGGACGTGCAGATATGTATATTAGAGACAATAAAAACTATACAACATATAAACTTTCTGTTGATAATATAACATCGATTGTCAGAAAGATATACAGTGACTGCAATCTTAGATTCAGGTATCTTGATATAAAAAAACAACAACATTAAAACCAATATAATTAAAAAGTGAAAATATACTTTTGTACAAACATATTTAAATATGTTTCTTATGTAATATATTATTTAATATATCCATATATGTAATGGCTGTGTATGTATAATTTACTTCTTTAAACTATTAAAGCCAAAAATATAGAAATAAAACGCTTATCTAAAAAATGTACCTAAAAAAATCCTATTTTCCTTATATTAAATTTATTACAATGTATCATCTGTCGTCGCAATTTATTCGGCAGATGTGCACTAACACTAACTTTATTTCAAAAGTGTCCTGAATTATTTGTATCCTTATACAAGTAATTATTCAGGACATTAAAATTTTTTACTTTTGACTTTCTTTTTCTATTTAACTTAATATACTCTCAATTTCACCATCGCACTTCTAATAAGTCATTTAACGAACGTCTTTTGGTTTACTGTTTTTAATTCCGCGATATTATTTTTGGTGTCATTAAATGATGAAAAAACTTTTAAAAGTTTCAACTCAATAAAATTTATCTTCAATACCATCCTGTTTGTTTTGCTTGTCTAAATATGTATTACAATGGCACTATGTAAGAGCAGTTTTTGTTCGTCAAATACACAAGTTGTGCCACAATAGAGCGATTAAATATGACGATTTCATTGCACTGAGATAGAGCGAATATGTTTCATCGGAAAAGTTTTGTGCCCAATGTAATCATATAAATTCGAGATATTTTTTTATTTATTATTAACACGTTAAAAAATTTAAAATATGTTTCTTTTAAAAACGTTTCTTTTCTATAAAAATTTAGCGAATGCATACACGTATCTGTTGCATGTATTTGGTAGTCATAGAACGTGAATATTATTATAGCGCAGTAACAACAAAAATAGTTTTTTAAAGCTAATCATCATACTGCGAGTCCTCTGATAGCTTAACGCACAGTGTTATTACAAGGCGCCGAGACAGATCCTAGGGTAGCTTTGTGCGCCTTCGCATACTGGCAATATCTCATTGCGACATTGCTGTTTCTCATCTCATCTCGTCGTCTCTTCTCCCTCGTTCCGTCCCACCTTATCCGAACTCAACGACTTCGTCGTTCCTAACTCGCGGGTCCCGTCTTGTCTCATCTCGTCTTCTCGTCATTTCCCGGAGCCAGAGGCCCCGGGCTGTTCTTTCCTTTCGGAAAGTGAAGACGAACCTACGCCGGCTTCATCCAATCAGAGCCACGCGAGCCTCTTCCATCGTCGTCCAAATCAAACAGTACGGCTAATTACCGCCAGAATATACCGCGAACTATCTCGATCGTAGAGATTACCCCGTTAATTATAACATCGACACTCATTTTAACATACGCTCCTCCAAGAGAGACGCAAAGAAGATGTTGGAAAAGAATCTTCATAAAGGAAAACGTGTAAAGAAATGAGAACTCTAAACTCTAATTTTGCTAATTTATATTTGCAATTCTGCTAAGGAATTTAGTTAAACTTAGTTTTCAGACGTGACACGATTTCACAGTTGGGTTTTGAGAATTAATTTACTATTCGTGACATATTCGTCGCATTTGAAGTCGTGATTCAAGTGAAGAACTCGGATACGATTTGAATTCTCTTTTCCAGAATTCAATAAACAATTTTTGAGAAAATATTGCATAGATATCGCACCCCTGAAAGAATACTGTCACAACTCAAAAATTTACAATTTTCAGAGAAAAAAACAAGATTAATTCAATTTTTTTAATTGTATCATAACTGACGCAATCACAATCACGATATTTTGTTGTAATGAAACCTATATTGCTTCTTGTGAAGAGGTCTACTGCGATTCACTTGTCAATTCGCTTATGACACTAGGTATTCATCCAGCGATCGCAACATAACCGGTTTAAAAGAATAATGATATTTCTGCCCCGTGCAGCAGATTTCGCACATCATTATAGTATGTAGGTAATATTTTAGGCATACTTTTTATGAGCTTAACTCAAAATCGAAAAGTTTTTTTAGTTATGACAGTATTCTTCTAGGAATGCGATGTATGTTTATACTTGAGTAATGAAAATTGGAAATATTTTTTCCAATTTTACATTGTCTGACAAGACATTTAGAAACTTTTAATACATATGAAATATTATATCATTCAAGTGTGAACCAAAGGTGATTTGAAATTGTAATTTAATATCACATATATTTCTTGTAATAAAAATTATTGCAGAATTCAACAGTTTGCGGATTAATTAAAATAACTGTAATATAGTCTTAAATATTTTTATAAACTGTTCTCAATTATTAGTAGCATTTTATTTGGTGAATCTTTCTGCAGCACACGTGAATTGAGTAGAAAATTATTATATATGTACGAGGTCTGTCAGAGAAAAGTAATGAGATTAAATCGATAATACCTTTTATTATACATTTGTGACTAAATTATAATAATTTCCTTCAAGATATGACCCACCAGCACCTGCATATCACTGCCAATAGTGTTTCCGTAATATTCGGCATAATCGTTTGAAGTGAGGCTGTTTATGCTCTCCGTCACCGCTTTTTCAATTGATTCGATTAATTAAAAAAAAAATGCTTCTTAACATGTAACTTTATATTTGGAAATAAAAAAAAGTTACAGAGGGAAAGGTCTGGTAAGTAACATCGTAGTCCCTTTTTAGCCATAAATTCTCAAACTGAAAGCGTCGGGTACTATCAAAAAACCTGAGTACATAAATCATAACCACCAAATGCTTTCTTTAACTTTTTATAACACTTCGTACGTGGTGCTTTCAATTTAACATAAAACTTTATCGCATATCTTTATATTTATCGCTCATAATGAAAACGGTGACGAAAGTCAAAACGGTGACCAAAATAAATGTTTTATTAAGTGTTTCGTTAGCTTCTGCAATTTCGAAAAAATCGTATTCTTATATTATTTGATTATTTCCTACATATTTTATATTTTCTCATAATATTTCTTATATTATTTTCTATTATTTCATTTATTTAAACACAGAGCAATTCAGAATAGGAAGCGCACGTAATCGCGACTAACAGCGATCCCATAGCAGGTCGATCGTTCGCCTGCGAATGAGTCACAGGTGTCTCAATCATTGTCACCGGTGGATCGACCGGTGCGTGTCGATTGGCAATCGAATGTCGGTCAATCGGTCGGGCATTTCGCGCCGACGTTTGGCGCCTCGAGAGTGCCGAAGCTGTTCCGAATGGAAAATCAATAGGGTGAACGAAGAAGGGGCCGTGCCATCCCCCTTGCCGCTCGCTCTCGCGTGGTCTTGCGGCTCTCAAGCCGGAATCATTGTCCGAATCATTGTTGAAGGAATCCCGCATCCGATCAAATCACTGGGAGAGATCGCCGGCCACCTAAGTACGTCATTTGCGGCTAATAGCCGACCTCAGCCAGGCGATCTAATGCCAGCTATCATGGGATGCATCGATGTCGCGATCAACCGACAAGTCGATCGATCGCGTCTCACCGAGTAACGGAGTTTCAGATTCAGCATCACCGCAAGACGGTAGCGTAATATAATCGTGGTACATAAGCAAAATTCTGTCTTTGTTTAAACCGTATCCTCTGTAACTATGTATCCTGTTTATTATATACAAGAAAGTGAATCGAGTAAAATAAAGGTCTCGTTTTACTTATGACGAAGATATAAGCGTTTTAATAAACTTTGTATATTGAATAAAATCTGACTGTAATTAAATCTTTTGTTATTCATTTTATATTATAAAATTTCTTTCGATTTATTTCACTTTTATTTACTGATCCTATATTAATGACAAACATATATGAGACTAACGAGGGGAGAGCCAACCCCCTTGACCCTTTGAATTTTGCTGAATTTTTAATATGTTACAATACACTCCATTCACTAATACAAGATACAATAACTCTGTCCAATGCGCAATAATTAGCATATTAAAAAATTTAGCAAAATTCAAGGGGTCAAGAGTTGGTTGTCCCCTTGCAAGACAGAAATTAAATAGAGAGTGAAGACAATTAATCAGAGCCGTATAAGATTTTTATAAACTTTACAATTAATCGATTTTAATCTTATAATAACTTTTTTATGTATTCTGATATTCGTAAGTTGCTGTAAAATTTTTATGGGTCCATGTCATAACTGTTCGAAAGGCGATAAGACGATTTGGATAAATAAAGGATTAAATTGCAAAGGGGTGTCTAGACGGGCTCAGTTTTCGACACTGCCACCGCGCGGCAGCACTACCTATTTCAGCCAGGTTTCGAACCAACTACCCCTGATCTCTGTCCCCCGAAGGGTTGTTTCCAACGAGTCGGGGTGATTTGCTTCGTTACCCGACGAGCGGCGAACGACTCCAAGGATAATCGACCATGATCATCCGTTACGCGTACCTACGAGATCATGCGATCGGCGCCGCGCAGTTTACATCCCCACGTAATTATCCCGCAAATTCGATAAATCGACCCTTCTTCAAATGCCGCCGGCGAGATGCGGTCAGTTTAATGACTTGGACAGGCGCGACCAGCCGTCTGACATGAAAAAAGTCGCATGAAAAGCTTGAAGCTCATGTCACGTGATAAATCGCGAATCTCAAATAAAAGTAGTAATTTTTTCCAAAACCTTTTAAAAATACATTTTCAAGAACCACGATACCATATCATATCGAAGAATGATTTATCGCAAATTAATTAAAATATTGTTTGTTAAAAGTTTAATTTGCACAACTAGTATTAGTAATATAGAGAACAGATAAATATCTAAAAAGAGAAACATTATATATATCAAAAATTATTTTAAAAAAATCAAATTTATCAATATAAATTAAAAGCAATTATTTGATGATTATCTTCGACCCATTGTATCCCGTTAAAACGTCATCGTAATGAAGATAAAAAAAAGCTGTTATATCGCGCTTTAACCACTCATCTAGAAAGCACTTATTACGTTTCTGGATGAAACACACAACTAATCCACGATGCACAGTTGCGTCTAGACACAGGGACGCGCGTAGTTTTGAATGCGATTTTCTCCGAACCGCGTCGTATTGTGCAATTTATCAGTGCAATTTACCGGCGGAGACAGTGCCGGGGAAATTGAAAAACTTTCACGGCCAATTCACGGCTGCTTTTAATAATGCGAATCAATTTAACGCGGGGAGATAGAGCAGCGTCGCGAATGCACGTCGAGTCGACGAAGTGTTTTTTCCACGTTGACACTTCACGCGTCTATGGTATTTAATAAAACTTTGCCGCGTTTGATTCAATAGCGCACAATTGGCCAGCAAATAGCATGTCTAGTAAACGGACGGAGGTAAAAAAAGAAATTCATTGATAAAACGATGACCGTGTTCGATCTAAATACCCTTTTTGCTTATTTAGAAATGTTTATTTAAATAATAAGAAAAAAAAAGATTGCGGTTTTCTTTAATATTACAATGAAACGAGAAAAGAAATAAGAAAATGTTTGCCTATTTTTAACAGTAAACGATGTTGCCAAAGAGAAAACTGCGCGGTAAAATCTTCGCGGTGGAAAATTCAATTGTAAAATTTGCTGAAGAATCCACAGACCCGCGGGACCAGTAGAAACAGCCAGATAGGAACAGCCATACCGACGATCAATAAGAAAGCTAGTCCCGCGAAGACGCGCCCGCAAATTCCCGGAGACGTAAGACCCGGGATAGAGCATGAGGAAGTATAACCAGTACACACGTAGCCGCGGGCGGCCCTTAGAAACATAATTAATATTTATCCCACCCCCGACGTAGGGAAGCGCGGATCCAGCGCGGACCGGTTCCCTCCATCTCTACGCCGCCGGTCCACCCGCCCCGTGACCCCTCTAAAATCCCAGCACGCTCCTTGTAAAATCTAATATCTGAGGAAGCACCGTCGCGCAGTTCGGGGCTACCGTCCCTCTCTTCCTTCTCCTCTTCTTCCTCGGCTTCGCACGGCCTTTCCCTGGGCGCGGGGTTCCTTCCAGGTCGCCGTATGCCGCGCCTCGTAACGCAGACAGTCAGGGTAGCAAGTGGCAAGACGGAGGCGCCAGGGAGAAGGAGAGGAGAAGAGGAGATCGTCTCGGATGATGCGCATACGGGGGATGATCGGGGCGCGCCGAGGGCTCCGGCGAAACCGACACCGAAGAAGAGGAAGGAAGGCGGCCGGGGGAGAACAAAAGAGCAGGGAGGGCAGGGTTGAAAGTAGAGAAAGAGGGCGAGAAGCGCGCGCGCGACGGCGGCAGCGACGACGACGTCGTCGTCGTCTCGTCGGAGAAGGGAAGCCGAGGTAGAAGCGAGATAAGAAGAGAGCGGTTCTAGGTGGAGCCGGGGCGAGAACGCGGAGGACGAAGAAGGAGAAGAAGACAGGGGGTGGTGGAAGCGGCGGCGGTACAGCGAGAGAGAGAAAACGGGAACGAGAGGCGCGCTCGAGAGAGGCGGGAAAATCCAGGAAGAGAGAGGGAACGAACGCGAGCTCTGTTTTCCCGGGTGCCAGGTTCCTCGATGGGCGGCGTCAAGACGCTGCGGCTCCGCCAATGACGGTGGTTTCGCTGGATTTTGCGCCGCCACGATTCGCTGTCGGTGGCTTTCTTAGAGGTGCGACAGCGCGGAAAAATCTACGGGAAAAAGGCGACGAGAGCGAGGGTGGTATGCGCGCGCCACGGCCATTGGCCCGGCCCGGGCGCTTTTCTTCGCTTTTCAGGAACCTTTAAGGGGCCAATGGTACGCCGTTGTCGTCGCGAAAGGCGACCCCGAGTAATCGATAAGTTAGAGTCGCCTCTCCTGGCACGCGGACTGCTTTTACATCCTCTTCAACTCATTCCGGCTGGTTTTTGTAGGAAAGTTTTGTCATTTATTTAACTTAACAAATTTTACAAGTCAGACACATTTCTTAATTCAAATTGGAAACATGTACCCATTGATTAAGGGGGAACATACGAGTAGACCGCAAGAAAAAAAGGTGAAATTCGGGAATTTTTATCTTAGAAACTATTAATTCGATTTGATCCGGGTTTTTTTAATTTAAATGTATGTACATTGAAGCACGTTCACAAATTTTTTTGAGGGAATTCATTCCCTCGGAGCGCTGTTCTCGTGGCTGGCGTAAAATGTGTTCCTCGCGGACACGGTTCACGGTGATCAAGATTTCGCGAAGTCGGTTGATCTGAAACGTAAAATTCAAACGGATTCTTAAATAGCAATACATAAAGCAATTTCCATCGGCAGATTTCATTTAAAAAAATTTTTTTACCGATATAAAAAACTAGTTGAGGAAAAAAAATCTCCCGATGGAAACGAGAAAAACTATCGCAAAACATTGTGTATAAATTAGAAGCAAATCCATCCAGCCGTTCTCGAGATATTCTGATCACCGTCCGCGAGGAACACATTAACGCCGGCCACGAGAACAGCGCTCCGAGGGAATGAATTCCCTTAAAAAAATTTGTAAACGTGCCTCAATGTAGATACTTTTAAATAAAAAAACCGGATCGAATCGAATTAATAGTTTCCAAGATAAAAATTCCCGAATTTCACCTTTTTTTCCTGCGGTCTACTCGTATGTACCCTTAAACAGCCAACAGTATAGTTCATTATTTAATGCAACTTTTATATAGAATTTTTTAAGAAATTTTCCCTAAACATAAAATTATTTTTAATTCCAAAACCATATATGAACATATTTATTTAAGATTTATTCTTATCGCTATAAGATAGAATTAAACACAAGAATTTTGTAACTTGTAAACCCTTATAAATATTATATAAAATTTTTATATAATTTTCTAGCATTACCTACTAAAAATTATAGTAATAACATTTTTCAAGATATCTTTCCTTTTTATCTGAGCTTTTTTATTACAGAAACGTTTCATTATTACCATAAAATCTCGGCATAGTTTACTTTCTGAATTTTCGAGAAGAAGCAGCGTTAAACCATCTCCGAGAACGCTCGACTTCAATACCAAGCGTTCCCCGTCTAGTAACGACCGCAGAAGCTTCGGGTTTAATTCAAACGCGTCATATTTCTAATCGTATCTAATAGCTGTCTGCGCATTTTTGCATCGCGATTGTCTGCCGGCGAGATCTCGCCCCCGCGACGTTGTCAGCCGCGGGGGTAGCGCCGGCAGTCACCTTCGAGACAATTAGCGAAGAGGACCAAGCTAAAGGAGAAAGGGAGTAACGCGCGGGGGCCCCATGCGCGCACCTTCCTATCGTTCCTTCGCGTGTGTCCGCCTCTTCCACCATTCGCCGTTCCCGTATGTATCTCGCCTTACCTCTCTTCCTAAATCCGCCTTATCCGCCCCGCCACCACCGCCTCCGCCACCATCCGCCCGCGCTCGAACCTTCCACCGACGTTCCTCTGTTCCTCTATCGCGCGTTCACGTGTCTCGTAACATTAATAATACCGGAGAAGAGCATACTGCAGCATCTTCTCTCCCCCTTCTGTCCCCGTCGTCCTCCTCTTTCGCTCCCTCCGCGACTACGCGAGAGCTGGCAGTCTTAGTTGCGAGGAACTTGGACTGCAAGTAAGTTCTCGGAGAGCCTGGATGGAAATTGACGTTAATGTGCCCCGAAAGCAGCCGCCACCCATCCTCCTTTCACCCCCCTCCTTCCCCCCGAATCCCTTCTGCACTCCCCGGCCCGCTTCCTCTCGACGGAGCATCACACGGATGATCGTCGCTGCTACCTGAAAGAACCCACCCCGGGCAAGTCGAGGTAGTTAGCGAAGTAGTTGCCGAGATGGATTATGATGGTAACGTGGGAAGAATCCACGATCGCTAACTGACATCGCCGCTCCTTAATGGATTCGCGGCTGGTCGCGAACGAGCGTAGAGGCTTAATGTCAGCCTTGGCAGATTAATTAAAGATAAGACGGCAAGCTTGCCGACTCCACATGTACCTCTCATCTCGATACATTAAGATCTCATAAAAGAAAAAATATATTTTATCCTTCTATCATCTTCTCGTTCGCGATTGAAATTATCTTCTTTCGATCTCAATTGAAATCCTTTTGCAAGTATCTGATCTTGCAAAGTAAAAAGGAAAAGACGCTAAAAATGGAATTTTATAAGAAGATCGAAGAATCATTATTTCAAATACTTTAAAAAGAATCTCAAAAAAAGAAATTACGAACGAGCAATTATTTTTCGCGACATTTATTTTCTTATACGCGAACTTCCTTTAACTCGTCCTTTAGACCAGGCTAATTACCTCTTGCATTTCTGTACAGCCGGCACGGAGGGACCCCGGGATTTGCCACCTTCACAGCGTAGTTGCAGTACTAACTGAAAAATCCGATTTACCGAGTTAAACGGGATTAATTACGGTAATTAGAGTTTGTTGTTCTAGAGCGCACGGGCATCTCGAACTTCCGTAATGTCCGAATGGGATTTTCGGGCTGTAACACGACTGTGACAATCCGTCCGTATTCTGCAAATGCGTTTGCCACTAGGAAGATTTGCGAAAGATAAACGTCAATTGTTCAAAGTAAAAATTGTGCTATATCGTCGCGAGTCAAGGTATCGCGTAGAAATTATAACAAATTACGAATTGATTGAAAAATTCGGAAAAGATTAAAGTTACGAGTCCGCGAGAACGCTATAAATAATCCGCTCGAATTACGAGTTACATTAATTTTGCCATTCACAAGTTACACTTCCAGATGATAGATATGTGAGAAGAAAAATATCGCATGCGATATTCTCCCTTTTGAACCGGTCGCGATTTTCTTTTCTTGGCCGGCTTCAATCTGGCTATCTTGGATACAATCCCACGAGGGATCGCTTCCGCAAAGCTCGATACCTCCGGCAACTATTTCTACCCGTTCCCTCACTGTCCACGGTACGTGCCAGTTTAAGGTTCTCTGATGTTGCTTGACCACTGGTCAGCGGTGGGAAAGTGCCGCGTGTGCTCTCCTGGAAACTTCTTCGCCAGTATTACTGGTTCCGAACGAGTCCCCGGCTGTCGCAACTTTTCAGGATACGCATTAAAGATCTCTCTCATCTTTTTTTTTATATCAGTTAACGCCGACTTAAACGATATTTGTTGGTAACCCGATTATACAATAATTTTTTTATAATTTTGTTTATTTTTCTTAAAAAAAAAAAATGTTGAAAGTCTATCTAAACATGACGTGATAGTTATTTACCGGAAATTACGATATTTGTTATAAAAAATTAGTTTCTTTGCGACGATCATCTCAACTTATCAAGGTTGACAAGATCGAAGAAAATTGTATTGCCATCCTCATAGTTGGTAATTTCTTTGATTAATTCTGAGACACGAGATTTATTAAACATACATTCCCACGACTCCGAATGAATTAATTTAGTTGCCGTCTTCCGGACAATAAGTACCGCGCGACTTATTTTTATCTGAGCGAACTTGTTGCGATCAGTTTCGAAGGCCCGTGATCCTGAAAAGTGACTTTTCGTTCCCGCCGAAATGGGACAACGGTAAACAGGTTTATCACGAGACCCGGTGGTCCGCCACGGCGGAGGTCTTACAGGATATCGCCTCGAGTCTGCGACAATGAGTACAATAACCGCGCGTTTACTTGTCCAACCAGCGAGCAGCATTCAGGACGAGTTGGTCGAGTTCCGCGCAAGCAGATCGTTTCTTGTAGCTTGTCTCTTCGCAGGACGATACGCTTTTTCGTATCCTGTCTCCTCGAAATAAAGGTAATAAAAGGCGGCCGCTTCTTTCGGCGGTGAGAACGCGCTTTGTCGAATGTCCGACGTGGAAGAAAAGCATGCGTGCGAAATAGCACGATCGTCTAACAGATCGGAAACTACGCAAAATTTAATTTATTTCGTTATCCGTGTCTCGCAAGTGGATGTATATGTCGAAGACGAGAGAGCGGACTAATGAGATTTTCTTAGGGCGTAATCTGCATGCGATATCTAATCGACGAATCCTCGCGCCAGTAGGCAGCGGTACGAGAGCTACATAACGATAAATATATAACTCCGACGCGGTAATGAAAGTTTCCCTACGAACATTCGAGTCTCCCGGGAGCTAACATTATGATGGCTCTCCTTCGCCGCCGTTCTCCCTCGCCGCCCTCGTAGGAAGAGGTAGCGGCTTAAAACCCTCATTTGGAAAGTGTTGTCCACCGAAGCGAGGCAAAATCCTCCCTACGATCCTCAAGGTCACGTCCGGCTACTCGCAATCGCTCGCAGATCGATCGCGACGTCCCGCCGCTGAGTCTGCGTCCCGCCGGAAGTCGCGGGATGATCCCGTTCGCGGTCGCGGCGTTGCGGCGAAATTTTTCGCGAGTCATCAGGAGCACCGGCGACGTCTCCTTTCCCGGTATGCTAATAAAACGGATCTTATGTGGCGAAGACGCCATTTTGAATAATGTCGACCAATCAGAGATCCCGCCCGGGCGTCTTGGGGGGGCGGCGGGGGCTGGCGAGGGAGAGACGCGTGCAGCACACCACTACGTGCCCCTCAACACAAACTGCTCTTATATTATGCTGCACTGTAAACCTGAGGTCACCCTTCCCGCTTGCCTCGCGTCCTCCCTTTTGTGCCGCTACCATCTTTCTTCGATCTCGAATCAACGAATCCCTACGTGATTTCTTCCAACGACTCTCTTATGTCTTCCGTTTTCCAATATTGCAAATATCTTGACAAGTATAACAAAATTCAGAGTTTTTTTTCACCATCTAGTAATTAAAATTATCAATTCATTGTCTTTATTTAAGATCGCGCGATAAATATTTTTTCACTTAATGTTCGTATAATAAAGTGATAGATTATTATAAGCGGCTAGATGAATGCCGTCACAGATTACTATTTTTAATACCTGCGACCTGTTTCTGCAGATAATTTATAAATCAGACGAGAGCTGACGACATACCGGACGTCATATCACAGTTTACATCGCTTCGCCTACTCCGTAAATCAGCTTCCGCGTCGGCAAACGCGCGCATGCAAACAATCTTCGCACTGGCACAAGCAGGCGGGCGACGAGGAATTATTTCCACGTTTGGGATTGCGTAAAACGTATAATCAGATGCAAATGGAATCCGAGCCCGCGGCAGCCATTTTCGAGGAAACAAAGCGGGTGTTCCCAAGATAGTGGGTGGTTTTAGTAACGACTACGGAGAGGCAAGGTGCAGAGAGATCCGGCAGAGAGGAATCTGCGCAAACGGGACGGAGGGATAGAGAGAGAGAGAGAGAGAAAGAGAGACGGAGGAGAAGGTGGCACAAGCAGGCAACTTCCCCCTTTCTCGGAGCAGTATCTTAAGTCTTACAGGGTGGCTCGGTACGTCTGACAAGCGACGTTAATGTATGTATGAGATCCAAGAGCGCGGAGACTACCCTCCATCCGACGTTTCATCCTCCTTTCCAGCCAGCCACCTTCTCGTGGGGGGGGGGAGGTATCGCAACCCACCCCCGCAACCCGTCCTCCCTCCCTCCTAACCATCCACATGTACGTGCGCCTTTGGGTTTCTAAGGGAGGTTTCTGCACAATGAAATGAGAAACATGAGAGGCCAACCAACAGACCTACCTATTCCAGCGCTCTCTTCCTTCACCCCCGCTCCGTTCCCGCTCCTTCTTAGCAGACAGAACGGATCCTCATCCAGCCGTCGTCGAAGAACTGCTGGCTAAGACCAAACATAGCCCGTTTCCAAGAAATTGACGTTAAGACGTTAAGACCGGATCAAAGACTGGGGGGAGCGTCTTATTTTAATGAAATATACATTACCTCGTGACGTATTTAATATTTTAGGAGCTAAAGATTAATCATATAGGAAAGATCGTTAAGATTCTCAGATTTATATTGTATGTACAGGTGCACCATCATTCGATTGGTGGTACTAATCTTTGGCGAGCGTGTTGATTAGAACTGCGTAATCATATAATTACAATGATAATCATGAAATTCCTATCCAACTCCAGCAACTTCACGCTTTCGCAATCTAGATCAACGTCCGTAATTAATCGCCGTCCAGTCATCGGCGCAAACTCGAAGTCCCGCGATCGCATTAGACGATCACTCGTTTCGGCGTACGACCATGTTCATTACGTTAATTTCGAAGGCGCATCTTCGAGTTTCCACCAGTGGCTGCACAATGAAATGAGAAGGGAGTAGGAGAGAGAGAGAGAGAGAGAGAGAGAGAGAGAGGGAGATCAGCGGCACGCCGACCCGGTTCCCTTCGTCTCTTCTACCTCCCCGACATCGCGTTACTCTCGTCCTCGCTATTCAACGATGTGGAGGCAAGGTCTTTGGAAGTGTGCTAAGACCGAATATAGCCCCACTGCCAAGGAAGCTTCAAGTCTAACCGGCAAGGCACCACTCACGAGACTCGTCCCGTGTAATCAGCAGAGACGCGGCCGCTTTTCGTGGCTGAGAGACATCCCGCGTTTAGAAGAAGAGAGAGAGAGGGAACGAGAGAAGTCCCTCTCTCGCTTCCGGGGTATACTCTTGCGCGCAACGTGCCATTGGAGTCGGAAAAGGAGAGCACACGCACGCATCAACGATGACGTGCCTATGTATTTACGTGCATCCACCCTCGTTTGCCGGTTGTCTCGAGACGAGATCCTGGATTATGTTCGCGTCTCCACCCGTCCCCCGCCCCCTGCCCTTCGGCATGATGATGTACCAACCCTTTGCGTCACTCTCTTCCAGCGGTAGCGTCTCTGACGAGGCAACGTCACCCGAAAGTCTACCGAGTTCTCGGATCCCTCTTGACGCTGGCAACATTAATTTGTTATTAGACGCAAATTTCAGACGCGGCTGTAATATCGCGCGTCTTTGAGAAGCTTGAGCTAGGCTGAGATATAGCTTAGCTGCAAGTTTTTCTTCGGTTATACGTGAAATTATTATAACGAATGTTACGCGATAGTATTAGTGACATTTTGATGGCAAAAAATTGCAAACGCTTCTGTAGAGAATAAATTCAAATTAAAACCAAGTCGCGCGTAAAGTAATTGAAAGGAGAGCGACACGCGAGGCGCAGTCATCCCGCATAAAAGCTGCTCTTTCTGCTGACGAAATGCCGCAAAGCCGTGGAAAAGCTCGTGGAAAAAGAATGCCAGTCGTTGCACCGGGCGTTGATGTCTCCACGTACCCGGTGGGTGTGACTTTTCGTTTTCCACCGACGAATCCCGGCTTTTTTCCTCATTTTCCACCCGCCTAGCCTTCTCGCCTCATCCTACCGACGCCGCTGGGTCAAGTCACCGCGGAAAGACGGGAGGATATATGCGTGCCGCGCGGTAACACGAGTTTATACGTCCTCCCCTCCAATTTAAATTACAATTGCCATTACATAACTGCGACCTAAGTGCACCAACATAAATTTCAACATTCAAATTGATATTAATGCCAATCTCATTGGGTGACAACGCATCCCTAAATATAGTGTGAATGCAAATTATTACGTCGCAATCTTTCACCCATGACAGATACGTTATCATTATATCTACAGGATATTCGCCAACAAATGCACTTTAAATAGACTCTAGCTAAATTGACACTTCGAAATTATATCTTGCGCATCAACGACTAAGCAGGCATAAAATACAGTGGACCTGCATTGCTTTCGGTCTAAACTTTGAAAAGACTTTGAGACTTTAAAAAAGCTTGACAAACTTCTATATGAGAATTTTCTTTCTATCGTATCTCCATTCGGTTTCGTCTCACGTGGAAGCGTCAGTTTGGCGGAATAAGGGTGGCGCCGATGGAAGGAGGCCGGCGGTGATGCTCCGAAAAGAGGGGGAGGGGGGAGACGCGGTGCCCCAAGGGTGTGTTCCGGAATCGGGGTAAGATGGAGGAAAATCGTTACTCACTAGTCGCGGGGAAGTCGAGGGTTGAGAGGGCAGAGCGAGGGCGAACGGGGGACGGGGAGGAGGTGTAGAGACTCCGCCGGTTGAAAGAGGGAGATTCGTGCGCACACATACAGAGGCTCACGCACACACACGTGCTTTCGCACTCGAACACACACACGCACACAGAGTCGTACGACCCTCCGTCTAGGTTTGGGCAAGACGATCCCGGGGAAAACGCCTAAAATACGTCGATATGAGACGACCTGAGAAATCCCCTCGTCTCTCTGCCTGTCCGGTCGCCGATCCCTTCACCCTCCGAGGTTTGGAAATATTTATTTTCAGGGATCGACCAGAGAGTTATGAGGTACGCCTGGCTCAGCAAGTTATATGAATACGGGGAAACCAAAGTTGGGGTTAAGACCTATGTTAAATTTATGTTTGCTCTGCATCTTCGGCTTCCAAAAGTTCGATGGACGCTGTCTCTATTTCGCGCGCGCATACATGTAAATACGAGAATTATCTTTCTAATAAAAGATGACTACGAAGTATGTAAAATAATATATAACATTTAAAAGACCGAAGGATTATGTGCAATATCTTTTTTGTCAAATTTATACAAAAATATCCTTCCGAGAAAATGTAGCAGATTTCTAGCGTTCGAAGTAAATGTAACGTGTGAGTCAAAATAATTAATTATCTTGATGGCCTGGCGTGTATATTTCCCAGTAACAAACTAGTCCTTCTATCGAAACGAAACACATATATCGTTTTCATCTCCAGATATTCTCGAGGGTTTCGCACTCGTGTCTCGCGCTCGTTCGCCGATCTTCAACGCCGATATCGAGAGCACGGCGTACTCTAATTCGCAGAAGAGATGCAGCCTTATTCTACCCGCGAGCATCCGCCATTTTCCATCCGAGATACGCGCGGAGCAGCGACAGAGAGACGGGGGTAAGACATGGGGAGGGGGGACGCGCGAAGGGAATGAGAGAGATGAAGAGGAGAGAGAGAGAGTACGGAGAGCTCCTTTGAGAATTTCGATGTAAGACACTCGGGTGCGCTGTGGCAGCTTCAATTTAGATAATTAATGATACGAGCGTAGGTTAGGTACAGTTAGTACAGTAAGACCGAGTGGAAAACAGTTTCCACCCCCTTCAGCCCCCGTTCCTACCCAAACCACCCACCCGACCGACCCGCGCCACCCCAAAACCTCCCTCGACGGGAGAGTTTCTCGAGACGGCGTAGTACCTTCTGCCATCGCGAGCGTGTTGGGGGGGAGGGGGTGGATCGGGGGAGAAGGTTGGAAACGGGTTGCGCGACGACGCGGGGGGAATGGGGGTTGGCAGAAGGGCGTCGGCGGCGGGGGTCGGTGGTATAAGGGTCTGCCTCTGTGCACCAGCTCGTTTTATCTCCTCTTCGAGATGGCGAGGCGTGAGAGGAAGAAGGAGGACGGGGGAGAGGAGGAGACGGCTGAGGGGGTGGCATGGGAGGATGGCTGACGGTGGTTTTCAATGCTGCACCCTGCATCCAGCACTACACCCGGCCGCCCGCTTTCCTATTTTCCACCCACACCAACCACCTTCTCTCCTCTTCCTCCTCTGCCACCCCCTTCATCGCGCGAGTCGCGATTCTCGACGCGCTGCGACGCCCGGGAGAGCGGGATAGCTGCGGGGAAATTGAATTGAATCTCGAGATGAATATCGAATCGAACGAACTCTCTACCAACCAGCCAGCCACCACCCTCGGGCCACCCTCTCAACCTTCTCCACCTCGTCGACGTGCTGAGGCCGTTACGCTTCGCCCTGGCCCCTGGTGCCTTTCTCCGTTCGCCTATTGGCATGATCGACTCGTTTTGCGTAATCTATTTATTTGCATTTCAATTTGAAATCGACGTTGACGTAACAAGCAATTGCCGGTTTAAAAGAGCCTATTTTACGGCTAAATGAAAATGTCGCGTGCCTTAAATCTCTTAGAAAGAGATCGTAAATAATAAAAAGGTGACAGTTGATATTGCCAAGAATTAAGTCTAAGAATATTGCTCTAGTAGAAGTTTTTATAATTATTTCTTATTATGGTTTCTGATTTTTTTTTCTCGTTATTTTGGAAGACGCAAGCTCCCCGCCGTCCGCGGGAGACCCGCGTTGAAAGGTGAAAACGCGTAGAAATTGCAATTTGCAAATCGTTTAACGGCCGCTTAGGTCCATTCTCCGTGCGAAAACTTGCACGGTCCAAGTTCCCGGAAGTGCCCCTAATGACTTAATTGTACACTTGTCGCCTTTGAGAACTTAAGTTTCTCCTCCGGGCACGACAATAAGCATTGTCGTCCTTTGTGGACGTTCCAGTGTCTGCGGGGCTATATATCAGACCCACCGGCGAAACCAGAAACGAATCGCACCGCAAATTACGCAAAAAAAGGATTATTTCCATGACAATAGCTTGCCGTAAGACAAAGAAACCCACTAATTAATATTTACGCGGCGTGCATTCAACTGTCTTGAATTTAACGACCACGTGGGTATGGTAATTTTATTCTTCGGATCTGGAGCGAGTCGCACAGCGGGATAAATTGTTCAGCAATATATATATATGTATATCCGGAAGGGTTTTACTCCATTATAACAAGATATACGAAGATAAAAAACACAATATAATAAGGTAAATGAGAACTGACGCCGTTGTCCGAGCGATAATTACAGAGTTTTTAGAAATTGTAATATAGAAATAATTAGACAAACGTTTCGGTCACATATTTGGACCTTCTTTAGTGTATAAAATTAAGAATGCTGTTTGGAACCGTAGTCCACAGCGCAGCGATATATAACATGTGGATGCCAGTTTCAAAACAATGTGACCATTGCCTGGCAGTCATATCTATTGAAAACTACATCCTTCTGATCGCATATTGCCATAATTATGGCGAGTGGAATTTTTGATACGATGTTACGTGTTTAAGCGCTCAAGTTACAATGTAACGGTTACGTTGTTTTGAAACTGGCATCCACATGTTATATCGCTGCGCTGCGGACTACGGTTCCAAACTGCATTCTTAATTGTATACACCGAAGAGAGTCCAAATATGTGACCGAAACGTTTGTCTAATTATTTATATATTACATTTTCTAAAAACTCTGTAATTATCGCTCGAACAACGGCGTTAGCTCTCATTTACCTTGTTATTATATTGTGTTTTATATTCAAGAGAGCTTTAACCTTTATTTATTTATTTATACGAAGATAAAATTCCACACGCAACTTAAAATTACATATAACTCGCCAAATAATAGCAAATGTATGAGATTTCTAATTCTAATGCAGTTTCCGCGCAGTGATATTCTAAACGAGTGTACATTTCGTTTCATCGCGTGCCGTCGGAAAATGGCCGACATGGTTGGAAGAATAGGGTCGCTTTAATCTCATATGTCCTTCAGGTTCTCAATTTCAGCTTCGCAAACATTCTCTCAAACTTGTCACGTGATCATGAATCTAATTATAATGAATCTAACAACGGAGATAGATGATGTTGATTTTTTTGTTTGGTAACTGAGGAAAAAAGTTGTTGCGGTAAAATTGAAAGATTTGTATCGCAAGCCGGCCGGGCGCGTTTGTTCGCAACTATCTCGTGTCAAGAGAAATCTCGCGATCGATTCTGATTCAACCCTCACTGGAGGGGTCGGAGACAGGTTACATTAATACCTCGGGAGCATCGGCTGACTGACTGGTCGACGACTGGTCAGCGACGACTGGTCGGCATCTTCTCGCGGTCTACGTGAGTGGCCGGAGTAGCAGCAGGTTGCCAGGACCTGTCCTGTGGGAATCCTGCGAGCTGTCCTACATTCGTTGACCGCGGAAAGCGAGTCTGTTTTCATAACGCACGTCGCATGTTGCGATTCTCACGTGACTGGTCGGCGGCCACTCGGGATCGGGGTGTGTCTAACAGGTTTTTCCACGAAATCGCATCGCGAGACCGCCGCGAAGATTTTCAGATACGGATGTAACCAGTCTCGTGTCGTTTCCAGTCGAGGAAACCTCGGAATCTTTGTTCGCGACTGAACATGTTGCCGCAGCTAGAAATGTCTGAAAGTCTATTTCGCGTTAAAAGTAATCAAACACGTTGATTGTCGATCAACGATTTCGTGAGGCATCCTTCGTGAAAAAATAAATAATATTGCGATGCAATATCGCAGTGCAATTATAATACAACGCGGCTAGGTTTTCTTCACATCGTTTACAAAAAGAATTAGCGTTCTCGCGATATTTCAGAGCAAACGAGAAGGCACAGTGGTAAAATCGTGAAAACATTTCTGGCGGTGCGAAATCCGACGGTAAACGAGAATCCGTGCGAAGCGGGAATTCGTCCGGCACCTTCTTTTCCATTCCGGATTATATAACCACGCTCGCGGGGATGAGATGGACCGAGCACGGTGGTGCGAAAACACGTTTCGCCGCGGAATACCCGGACCCTCGTTTCGACGTTTTAATTGTTTCGTGCTCGTCGCTTTTCGTGCGAGAGTGCGAGAAAGGAGAGTGGAAGCGAGCGAGACCGCCGCGCCGGGCGAGAGGGATGATATAAATATACGGGACGTTTAAAAAGTGCTTAAGCGCGTAGCCGGCCACCTAACTCACCCCCGTCGGTTGCGGTAACGAGGGTGAGACCGGCGAAAATTTAGCGTAAAAACCCAGAGGTTAAGCGAGAATTAAGCGCCGGCAGAAGGAGAGGCAGACGGAGAAAAAGAGAAAGAGAGGCATTGCCAGTAAATTAAATGAGCTTCTCAATGTTTTCCGCCAGTTGCGTGTCATTCAACCGCATTCCTCCCACTTTGCCTTTTGATCGGGTTACATCGACGTGCCAAGTCGCACAGATAATTAATGAAGAATAAATCGAAACGTTTTCCACTACTTTTCGTGCCTCAGTTATTTTCGCTACGCCTAATTTATTTTAACTAGGAAATTATATGCGGATTTCTTCTCGGATTTTTTATTTTACTTGTATCTCTATTTCTGTATTTGCATTGCATTGTGTCAAAAACACATGTACAAAATTTAAATTATTGATTAAAGTAAACCGTTTAGTGAAACAAGTTATTATGAATGTTTGTTCTTAACTTTAATAATTAAAATATAACAAATAGATTATGTTACTTCTTTAAAAATTATTAAATGCAATTATTATCGTAAGAACGTTACATAAATTTGCATCTTTATATTCTTCTTTTTGCGAGAAGTATTATTATAAATTTTAATTTATCCTCTTAAAGCACAGTGAGATGTCGGAACATAATCAAAAACATTTTTAAAGCAGTATGTACCTTCATAATTAATAATGTAACGTAAACTGTATGTGTTCAAAATATGAAGCTACGTTTCACATTAATCTCATTCTCTATTTTTGCAAGGCGGATCAGATAAAGCGGTTAAAAACACACGGACGTTGTTCGCCACGATGAATTCGCGTTCACCAAAATCCTGCCATATTCAAAATTCGAATTTGGCAGCAGGGGCATTCATTTTGCGGGTACGGCGCCGGGGCTTTCTCAGATATATGGAAATTTCCTTAGCCGGGAACGTATTCAGAGGGGAGGCCAAGTAATATAAATTCAAATCAGTCCCTGTTTTCTCACACAACAAACTTGGAGGAACTCCGAAGCTGGTTCTCCGACGGTAGTTACTACCTCCTTCCTACCTTCCCCGCCACCCTCCGCGAACTAAGTACCTTCCTGTCCTGCCAGTTACCACCTCCTTAATGAAGATATGTGACAGAACCAACCGCCGAATCTCTACATTCGTCGTGTATCCTCCCCGCATAGACGTAAATTTCAAAAATAAAACAACGATTTGCAGACTATTCAAAAAATGTGCCTTGCTTGGTTTAGGTGCTCTCCACGTAGCTTTTCGTTATCTCCAAACGATTTAACTCTAAATAACTATATAGGTAAATTTAGACAACGCGCAACTACTACACACAAAATACACAGACTTACACATATACACACACATATAAAGTAAATATATATGTACGCGCACAATAGGGTTATAGTAAATAAATAGCCTTATTGCTTGAATCAATGCATAAATACACAGATATAAATAATACGTTGAAAGTATCACGTTTATATTATTTCAATAAATAATTCCAATTACCGTATAAAATTCTAACATTCTCAAAATTTTTAATAAAAAGTGCGATATTTATTTCTACTTAATCGGAACTTTTGTTTGAGAATATTTCTGGCATTTATTGCCATTAAATCAGACTTCATCTGTTTTATTATAATCGTCAGAGAATATTGGGTTTTTCAAGTCAAGAGGGAAATTATTAAGCACGTCACATAATCCCTAAAATACCGCCCTCGTAAATCATACCCCCGCGTCCGCGGGTTTGTAAGAAGTCGAAGGATTATATCACGAAATCAATTTGCCGGTCCAATCTCGAAGGAGTTTGGCCGGGAGAATCGACGATGAAGGAGGAGGCG
The DNA here is from genome assembly GCF_030848805.1 of Temnothorax longispinosus. Classification (NCBI taxonomy): domain Eukaryota; kingdom Metazoa; phylum Arthropoda; class Insecta; order Hymenoptera; family Formicidae; genus Temnothorax; species Temnothorax longispinosus. Next base: position 11,722,797 of record NC_092369.1, read on the forward strand.
GGAAATGTGTGTTTCGCGTTCCTTTCCACTATCCCACCACTGTCGCCTCGCCCCCTTAATACCCGCCGCGATTTCCATAATCTTGGGAGGCGCCTGGCACCCCCTTATAATATAATAATATACGCTAGAGAAGGCTCGCTTATACGCGCTCCGAGGGGTTGCAAAATGGCCGACCACGTTAATGCCCCCTTAATATTTAGGGATCTTGCACGTCTGCCAGACTCGAAGCCGAAGCACCTCTCCGCCACCTCCCGCCGTTCCCTCTTAAAATCCACTTTACTACTCCTATTAAGATAAAATATATCCGGCTTAGCCAGCACGTTTGTTTACCGCAAAAGATTTTTAAAAATTGTGCACAGTTAGATTTTTTTCATTGATAACATTTAAAATTGTACGTCCCATTTTTAAAAGTCATTTCAAATTTGTTCCTCTAATTTCTATCTCTTTCATTAGAATATCTACTATTTTAAAATTGTTGTAATAAATTCTATATATTTGTTGAAGCATACACATATCTTCCTTTAACTTATCTTTCTCTCTCTTGCCCTCTCTTCAATTTCCCGCTCGTATTTTAATCCCGCAACGACATTCCGCGTCGGAATCTTAACTCGGAAACGTGCGGCGCACGTTCAACGCGAATCGGCAATCGCGCGCGCAAGGCGACGTGGTTCCGTAACTATTCGCGGAATCTGAAAAGTCAAAATTCACGGCGTCATCCCCGCCGATTCCGTGCCGGCTGTGCCACGGGCCCTCTCTCTTACGTGGTAACGCCGTCGGAAGCGGAACCGTAGGTATTGCCGGAGTTCTCTAGCAGGATCCTGCCGACGACGACGGGGGAGTCGGGGCGGGGTACGTGTACGCGGGGAGGTAAGTTGGAAAAGGGGGACGTGCCCACCCTCGTTCAGCCACCCGGCGAGGAGAACCCCCCGCGCAGCCCCGCACGGCCCCCCGGTACGACGATACCGGGGGTGGTGGGTGGGAAGGAAGGCGAGAGAGAGAGTCTAAGGTAGATTATATTATTTCTCCGCCCCTGCCGGGGGCTCACCCGCCATTTTGTGAATGTTAAATCATTTATTGATCCAAGAAGGTGCCACCCACCCTCTTACCCGCGCCGACCTACCTCCGACGCGAGAGGTACCCACACCACACCACGCCATACCACGCTACACCACGCCACCGCCGCCGCCAAGCCACCCACCCGAGTACGCCAGCCACCCGACGTCTGAAAGGGGCCGATCCTTATTCCGCAAAGCGAATTTATATGCCCACCCCGCGCGCACGTGTGGGTGACCGTGTGTACTGTGAGAGTTGACTGGTGCGCGCGTGTGCGAGGGAGAGAATTTCGAAACGAAGGGCGAATTTATGGCCTCGCGGGGCGCACGATTTCTCTCCTCGGTCCTCTTCCGGGCCCTCCTTCAAGGCGGCGCGCACCTCCTTCAGATTTCCTCGCGGGAATTCCTTTCCGAAGTTCCGGCGCGGGAAGTCGTCCTTCTTGCCTCGCCTCGTCGACATCGGCTGCTGCGGTTCGTTGCGGCTGATTGGACGATACATAGATACATGCATGACGCATCCCTGTTCGCCAATCGCGATCCCAACGTTCAAATCCTCCGGCTTTTCATTTTTTAATCATCGCGAAAAAGATATCGACAATGCGCCTATCGGTTAACGTGTTGTAAAGAGGTAATTCAGAATACATGTACTACTTATTAATGAATTTCTTGTATAAAAGTTTTACAGCTATCTTTTATAAACATTTATTGACAAAACTTTTCATAAACTTTCTCCATTTCAAAGCTAACGTTATCGACTATAAAGAGAATCTCGCCCCAGCGTTAATAATAATCGAAAGGCGTCAGGGTGTAACTTTGATGAGATTTGATAAGAAAATATAAGAAGAATATCGCGTGTCGCATTCATTGTCAGTGCGCAGTCTCTTCGAGACAGGCTGGAGAAAAAGGCGAATTTTTCCACGCGCAGAATCGTAAAAATCCGCAACCGGGCGAAGGTGGGGTGGTCGGAGGGCAGGAAAGGCGGTGGGAAAGGAGCGAACGAGGCTGAAAAATAAGGGCGAGGTCAGTCGGACGCGAGCCGCGGAAAAATTCGCGTTAATTTAAAAAGCGCCTCGTGTTTCCGGTGTACTAGAGTGCATTAGTCCCCGTTGAATTTTTCCGGTGCACTTTGGATTTTCTGTATGCATCGAGTCTAGTTCGGCGTCAAATCGAATCGGGAATACTTCTTGATGAATAAAACAACGTCAAATCATAGCCAGGTAATAATGTACACACACACACGCAGACAAATATGCCATCGCGAATAATGTTTGCTTTGCATACAATGCAACACTTCGCATACAAATGTTACATCGAAATCGTAATTTTCATTAATCGACACGAAGCGAAATAAGTGCGCTTCGAACAAACGCCCAATTCGAAAAGAAATGATGCAACTTGCAGATTTTTCTAATGTCTAACCGTGACGTTACTAAGAGAGAAACCACCGTCATCATGTTACGCCGTCATCATTGATTTCCAATTACATTAATTACATTTTGTTTTATCATACTATTTGATATTTGTTAACTACGCAAATATTAGACGCGCGTTAAATTTTCATTATGTCAACGTTGAACTCAATTTCCGCCGCGTGACACGTGAATTAAACGCGCGCTTATTGATAAATGCAACTTTTTAACAGCGACAAACGGTAAAATGGAAAACAATAATAAATGTCACGTGTTTTAAATAACCTAGTGCTGTATGATATATTATTCACGATATACATATTCGCTGAAGAAAACAGATTAATAGCTGAATGTAAAATTCCATGAATGTAAAAGGTGGCATATATACTAAAACATATGCGCATGTCTATATACTTATTCATCGCGAAAACAATTTTTGTATAACAATTATTTCTTAATTTGTTTTATATTATATTTTATACCAATTTATATTATCGTTAATTAATGCATATGAAAGACGGTACAAGCATTTTGCTATAGAGAGAACATTAAATTTTAATAAGACGTAACGTCTGAAGGTTCATGAGAGGGCTGAAACGAAAGCTTCCAAAATCGTCGGTTCGCGTCGCCGCGCAAAATTTGTGGTTTAAAGGGGGACTTCGAATGCCGCCGTCGCGCCGCGCCGCGCCGCGATTACCAAAACCTCATGAATTCGAGAGCAGCGTTATGATTTTATATTCGACGCGACGGGCAGACGGCGTAATCGCGCCAGTCGCGAAAACCGCCGCGCCGCCGTCACCGCGGCACGCGACATTCAGCCCGACCGCCGCCCCATCGGTTTAATGCAATCCGGCTCGCAATTTCGCGAAATATGCCGGGCCCAGTCGCGACACCCGCCCGGGGAAGAGGGAGGGAGGAAGGAAGACAGAAAAATCGCAAGAAAATGCAAAAGTTCGCCGTAGGCCACAAGTGCCCTAACTATCTCGCTACCGGAATTCGGAGCACTCGGCGATTATATGGACGGCGACATCGAAATCTCAGTGGTCGTCGAAATTTGCGGGACGGACGCGCGAACGAGCGTCCTCGCCACCCCTTTTCGTCCCCATGTCGCCCCCTCGTTGTCCGAATTCGCATTCCGACGCACCAAACTATCCCCCTTCTCGCCCGCCACCCCCTTGCAAACCTCCGCCCTCTCCCTTTTGTCGCCCTGTGTCGGCCAAACCAATTCCGCTCACCTCGGTTTTCCTGAGCGGATAGTTGACGCGTGACAGTCCGCTGGAAAATTCTCTATGACTGCGAGCACTTTCGAGGAAATATTTAATTGTGCTAACGAGCTGTCATCTTCAATAAATCATAAATGAATAAATTTCAGTCAACGCTTTGAAAGAAGTATTTCGAAGGAAGTCGCTTATTTGACGCGCCACGTTTTGTATGTTATTATATTCATATGCAATTTTGGTAGATCATGTGCTATTTATTACTAAACGGAACTGATTATATTTAGATTCATTACTTGTTTACTTTGTATCGAGTAATTTATCTCCTATGATTACCGCGCTTCTCTTTATCAAATTAAAATTAATTATTATCGGGAATAAATAAATAAAACAAACTCTTCTCCAGAAGAAGAGTAGATGAATGTAGCTGTTTCTTGCAAATAATAATATGGGATACATATATTTTGCATGTTTTTTCGATCTCTTCCTCTCTCTCTCTTATTTAATAATTTCACGATAGATATTTGAGATACTAGCGTAAAATCTAATATCATCTTATTAAGACAGATGATGAAGCAGATATTAATTTCACAATAGTGGAAGAACTAAGTTTGGACAGAAGATCAATTAATCACAAGAATGTCAGACTAGATTTTACATATTCGCTGAGTTATATCGACTCCTTTACTTCTTGCGATGTGTATTTAATACGTCTTCCCGAAATAATAATAATAAAAATTTTAAATGCAGCATTTTTAACATTGTTATTCGTCTGGAACGACCGGAATCGTCGACGATCTTTCCAAATTTATCCGAAAATATCGCTGGGCGGAGAGCTTAGAAGCCTTGCGATAAAGCGTATGAAGTTGCCGAGGGCTAGGGCTTAGGCCCACGGAAAATGCGGGATTTCAATTTGTTGGTCGAGTTCTGAGACGTGCTCGCGGCGTAGGGTGTACGGGGCGCCATAGTTTGGCAGCCCCACCCCTGACGTGCCGTTTTGCCTAGGGTCGAAAGGGGTGGACGAGGGGCGACGCGGAGGCGGGAGAGAGTTGCGAATGATATAGGGGCGGCGACGCCATTTTGAATTAGCCGTGCTTAGAGAAGCAAGTAAGAGCGAGCCCGAGGGCGGAAGGACGGAGAAAGAAGGGTGCTCGCCTGGAAAGTGAGAGAGTGACGGTAGGAGGGGTGAGATTTTTATGAGAACCCTTAGCAATGGTTGCCGGGGCTCACCCTCTCTCTTTCTCTCTCTCCTCGAGTCTCCTCACCGAAAACTCTGCGAAGCGTACTTTCGCCTAAACAACCACTTTGAACTTTGCAAAAGGACCGTCCGTGCTACCGCTTCTCTTTGGCCTTATATTATTTATAATTGTTAATTAATTTTCACAATCTCGCGCGTAATACGCTCGCGAGAGGTGTTACATTTATTGTCGTTTGGGTCACAAATTCCTGCAAGAGAGTACTTTTTTATTTCTGCAGAAATATCGTTTTTAATCAATCACTTTTGATAAACCAATTAATTTACACGTCACGAATGTCGTCACTTCGGAATGCGATTCGAGATGCTCTTGCAATATTGCATTTACTTGCATTTACTTGGATAATCGAGTTATCATGAATTATATCGCATCAATGTTACGCTATATTATATCAGGAATGAATATAATATAGTGTACCCATAGAACGGATTATTGCAACCATTTATTGTAGAACGTCAAATTTGCGTGCCGCATGAAAGCATTTTTAAAAATTTATTGCCGCTAAATGGTAGTCATATTATAATTATATTTAATCAATTTAATCAGGAAGATAAAAAATACGATTCCATTCTATACCATTTTATTTTAAATTTCATAAGTTCTGCACTATGCAATTGAACTCGTGTTATCCATGTTTATAATTTTCGAAGGAAATATTTCTTTTTATTTTTGAAAAATATAACTGCATCTAATAAACGCTTTTAATAAATAAACGATGTTATTGGCGCATTATGTATTTGACCCCAAAACGCTTTCTACTTTGGGAAATAATTTTGTAGCGATAACGTAATTAAATTTTAGGTAACTTGTAAAAAAATGTCTTATTGACTTTTATCTGAAATAGATCGAAGACAAATGATAATCGCGAATGCTACTATCAATTTATTTTTAAATTAAGGAATCATTTTCTCTTTATTATAAATAAAAAACAAAGTTTTTTCTTTCACTATTCTGCGTCTATTTCAAATGTATATGAGTATTCTATTTTTATATTTTTATTATTCTTAGATTAGATCTTACTGTTACTTTTCCTCAAACATTTATTGTAGTCCTGAAAACAATTTTCTTATATATAAATTATATATAAAATATGTTCATATATATTTTTTATCTCTTGTACAATTTGTGTTCGTATATATAAAGAAAATTATTATCTTTTATATATATATATATATATATATATATATATATATATAAAATATATAAAATATATATAAAATTATTATATTTTTTTTATATATATAAAAAAAATAATTAGAAAAATAACTGTCACATTGTTTTTTTATCAAAAGTAAAATTGCGATTAAATTATACAATATTCTATATAATCATATTTTATGTACAATTATCACATTTATATATAATTGTATAATATAATTGTATATATAATTGTATGAGTAATTTTTTCTCTTTTCCTCAAACTTCACATTTTTCACGTAAAAAATGCGTAAAATATTGTTTTAATTTTTTTTTAAATTCTTCCTTATGTTATTTTTCTTGTATAATATACGAGCAGAAATTATACAAAAGAAAGTAAATATGTATGGACTTTCATATATAATTACATATAAAAAATTTCTTTCCTCGGCTATCGTTTATAAAAACGAATATACGTTTGTAAAACGGTATTCATAATTCGATCTTATATTTAAGATCAGATTTTAAGTGATCTTAAAATTCTAAAATTTCTAATAAAATAATTGGATAAGACTTCAAGATTGTACTTAAGATGATATTAAATATAAGATTGAATCATGAATACCGCTTTACAAGTCCAAATATGAGTCGAACTTGTTCGCTATACCGCCCTCTATCACTTTTCTATTGTTAACAAAAAGGGAATCACCTTGTTCGACGTATTCTGCTACAACAAAAGCGAATTTCCGAGTACAGGTAGCACGTAATAGATGGCACGAGTTGCAATTTCCATGAAATCGATACGGCAGGGATCTACAGCTCCACATCCAAAAGAGGCTGAAATTAAATTGATAACACATTGATTATAAAATAAAAAGCATTAAACGAGAAAATTTTTGCACTATAAATATATATTTAAAGAAATCTTTAAAAAATAATCGCACAATTAGAGTGGAAAATGAGGTTGCGATAACAAGTTAAGGTAGATCCCATGGAGAATTGCAACAAGCGCATGCATCAAGCAGCTTGTATAAAGAGCCCTTAAATTTCCTGGCTTTAAGCAGGGTAGCTACGCGGAAAAATCTATGACCCGGCTTAAACGCGGCACCTCTAATTGCGCCGGCACGCCGGAGGCCGTTAAAGTAAGTCTCGGCTAGAAACGCGTTCGTACAATGAAAAGCAGAGGAGAAAAGAATATAAAGGGGATTGGTAAGAAACGAAGGCCACGGGTACTTAACCGATTGCAGAAGGAGGAAAAGCAACCGAGACTTTAACGCGACTAATTATAACAAAAGGCTAAACGATTTTCCGCCGCACTACGAACGCTCCAATTATCGAGATTGACAGTCGCCAATTCCAAGAAAGGTTACGCTATTACCTGCGAGTAAGTTTCCGTAAATAAATAATTAATCATTACAGTGGCGTCAACCGGTTTTTATCGCAAACACTGACGGACGCATTGACATGAATATAAAAATTTCCAAGTCATATCCCAATCATTATTTCTTCGCAATTAAAGCAATAAAAAATGATTTTTATTAACGTAACATCCAATCATGCAATTAACCAGATAATCAAGAATCACGCATAAACGAGCGAGGGCGAAGGAGGAAGGAGGGGAGAAAGGCGAGGAAGGGAGGATAAGATTCGCCGTGGAGCGAGGCAGGTCCGATGAAATTTATAATTTGCCGAAGTTCCTCTGGCGTGGGCGATAATGGGGCCCGAGTTGCTTTGGGTCTAGCTTCGTTCCTTTTTAAGTTTTAAATAGTTTCGCGCGAGTTTTAATTAGGAAATTCATCCCACCGCCCTATTCGCCTCTATTATGCTCAACCACCCCACCATGAGCGGCGGCGACGACGGCGGCAGGGCGCGAGGGAGGTGACGGCCCGTTGAAAGGGGTACAAAAGAAGCACAACGGTCATCGTTTTTTCCAGTTTAGCAGTAACGAAAATTACGACGAACTTATAACGAGATGAACTTTTCTCTGATCGCGTTATTAAGTAATTACGCTGTAGTTCGATCGTGAAATAGCGGCTCGGTCCAGCTCTCATATTGCACGTTCCGTAAAAAAAAAAAGAAATCCTCGACGCTCCGGGCGTTTTATTTTGCAGAAGGTCGCGTCTTAACAATTTGCTCGTGATAATTCGTAATGATGCATTTATTAACAATTTATAATTTATGTATCTTTAGATATCGGTGTATTCAAAGAAATGTTTGCCTGGGAAAAAAAACCTCTTTTGCCGCATCACTCTTCTTAAGTATTATTTTCCAACCAACAACGTAGACAAAGAAAAAAAGAGAACAAAACAATAATGAGTTTAATAGCTTATAATTAGCATATGCTCGTGTATGATGTAAAGTAGTTCTCATCAGGCTGTTTCTACGTCGTTAACAGGATAATTGCAATAATAGGTAAATAGTGAATATATAAATAATGAATTTTTTTTATAATTTCTAGATCATTTTATAACTAATAAGAAATCTTGCTAAAAGAGGTAACGAAATATATAATAACAAATAAACGAATGATAATATTTCAGATAGGCATTGTGAATATACGTAGCTTCTATATGCATTTTTTGATGCGTCATTAAGATGACGTCAAATATCAGCGGTCATGTCAACACGTATAATTGAAATAGCCAGGAGAGCGTTAATCACATCCTGGATCACCTTGAGAAAACTCGCGTGACTCGCGGGAGACGCGGAGAGACAGAACACCAAAGTGGAGCGTCTTCATTGTATTCTATATGGCCGGTAGCATCGATCGCCGTACTTTTTGCCTTTCCCCCTTTTGCTTTGATACGTCCCGGCCTGAGAAGCATCATTCCCCCCGTCCCGTAGCAGCTCTCCCTGGCCGTCTCCCCCGACCCCTCGCGCTGCAGCAGCCACCTCTCCGGCAACACCATTCGCCGTTTACTTTAATTCTTATCTGAAATACTAGAGAGAGGCGAAGGTGGTCGGTCCCTCGCTCTTTCTTCCCGCTTTTCCGACTCGCCTCGCCACCCTCCCTCGTCCCTCCTCGTCCACCCCTGATACGGCACTCGCAGTCTTTCTTCCCTTGAGCTGCTCGAGGAGGTGGGTCACCTCCACCTCCGGCTTCGTCTTCTTCTCTCGAAGGCAGAAGGAGCAAAAAGCTCAGAAAGAAGCGAAAGATCGACGGGTGGGGGCTGACCCGGGTAGTGGGGAAGCTCGCGATTATTTTTAGGGGTTTGTTTGCCCTCGCAGCTCGCGGCGGAGAGAGAGATCGAGGAGCAGAGGGGCCAGATATAATACTGTATTTAGATACTTAGTTCTCTCGGCCGAGAGACGATACATCGGCGTGTTCATTAAATCTTTAATACGGAACAAAGATGTTATTCATCACATTTATGTTATAAATATTCAAAAAAGTATATAATCGAAATAAATATACAATCAACGTAATAAATTATGTATGACTTATAAATGTATATCCATAAAGAATTGACGATAAATACATTTATAAATTAGAAGAATAAATATCATATCTCAACAAACGCACAATTATAAATTTTAATGTGATAAAGAGACGGTAAAATCTTAAGTAAAATCCTAGCAAAAATGTTTTCTTTGAACAAAATATAAATCTGTTGGAAATTTGATATTGCATTATCTTAAGAATTCTTACGACGTAATTTTTTTTTACTTCGAAATAGTTAATTAAAATAAAGTTGCGCCGTTTTTTCGCCGACTAAGGATTTTCGGGAGGTATATACTCTTGACCTTTCCCGCCTGCCTTTTTACGACTGGACCGATCCTAAACTTACCCACCTCTCGTTGTATCCGTGCTCTCCGGCGACTTTACGAGGCTGCCCTCCGGAGCTGCTCTTTATCGTTCGCACTTTTTAGAAGGACGTAAAAGTAGTACCGTACGATGCTTAAAACCTACCGACTTTTTAGTAGCAATCTACGTCCACCGCGGGAGGCGGGAGTAGTTATCTAAGAATCTGAAGTTAGTCGAAACGCACTAGCGTCCCTTTCCGTGCACGCCGCGTTTCCATGCACGCGCTGCCGCGCGTTATTGCGCGTCAAACGCGCGCGTTTGAAAAAAAGCACGCATTTGATTGGGATATAACCTGTGGAGACGCGTATTCGACGCGCGTTATAACGCGCGGAAACGCGTGCATGAAAACCAAGGGTTTTTAATTAAATGTATTTCTTCAAGCGTGTTGCTCGATTCTTTTATCGCAAAATAAACCCATCATCGACTTTTCTTCTTTGTTTATTCACAATACTTATTTATTGCAAAATTGATTTACGAGACTTAAAACAGACTTTATTTTAATTCTTTTGCTTTGAGATTGTTTAAATGCTTTGAGAAAATTGCGCGTGTATTATATCGAAACGTGCGTGAACGTTATTAAAAGAATATATTTGCGTGATTTTTTCTCGCTACACTTACACTCCAATAATGTAACACATTTATCGTATGGAAGAATTGGGATTTTCTATGCCGTGCTTTAAATTATGCGAAAGTATAATAAGAACGTAGGCCGCTTTGTGTAACCTCTGAAAGGACCGCTGATTAGAAATTCGTAACAAAAGAAAAAATGCTGACCGAAAGGGCTTCCGGGTGTCCGAGCTGCAAAACCTGTTTTACGATAGTCCAATTTTCAACCCTTTCTCTTCCGCCTTCGTCCCCCTTGCATCGACCCCTCTCGTCCTTTTGCCCCAGTAACCTCTTAGGGTAAGAAATTATCGGACTCCTGAGAAATATTTTATTCCTGCGCTTTCGCAATGACGTTGCATGAAATAGACGTTTACGTTGCACCTAGAAAGGCATTTCAATAAAAATCTTTGAATAGTGGATTCATAAATCCAAAGCATATATATTTATGATAGAAAATTATATACTAAATTTTTTAAGTAACTACGTTCTCGTTTAACCTGATTTATTGTCCATTCATAATTAAACTTGGCATAGATATTTTGCAACACTTTGTCGAAGATCGTTTAATGTTTAATTCTCAAACGAACGATCGCAAGAGAGACTGTGAAAAAGAGAGACGAACGAAAACGTGTGACCAGCGTAAAATTCATCGCGGCCGCAAACGACGTAAAAACAAAGGTTCTTAAATTTATGGTACAATCAAAAAGTCTTTATTATTTTCCCAGTGACGGCGCATCGCCATCTTTTGTTTTTGCCCTCTGCCTTGCCTTATGACGTCATAATTTATCCAGCCGACTATTGTCCCTTTCAAGACATTATCAAAAGGACGAGATCTTCGCCCGTCCCTCCGTTTCGCAAACGTGGAATAGCGAGAGATTTATAACCTTTTTTTTATAGAGTGATCGATTAATCATTGTCGTTACTATGCCGAGTCCGTGACAGAATAATCTTGAAGCTCCAATAAGTAATCATTGCTGTGAGTGTCGCAAAAATTGGATTAATCAATACGCGGACGTTATTATATTTAATATAATCATTAATTATAATTATTAATTATATAATTATTAAATATAATTATTAAATTTATTATCTAAAGAGGAGATACAAAAGCTATGCAGTTTAATACTCGTAAATTTTTCTTCAAGATAATTACATCGAGATAATACATATCATGTTAAACGATGCAAATCAAAAGATGGAGCACCTCATTTTAGCATAATAATGCCGTATCAATAACATTAATTTGAATTGATTGGCCTATTGCAATAATACGTGCGGTAGTTGTATGTGCTTGTTATACGAACTGTAATTGTATCGAGTAATTTATTACAGTACCGCGGAATGCAAATGTCTCTTAATTAATGCGGGCGGAGGAACAACGGACTTTTTCTCCTCTTTAGTCTCACGGCATGCTTCCATCATGGCAGGCGATCGGCGGATAATCGAAAAGCTAAGCGACGGGAAAATTGCGATCGGAGGGTGACCAATCGTCCGTGAAAATTGAAAAACTATTTCGATCTATAGCGTTCACACGCAGAGGACTATCGAGTTTCCCGTTGCACCCCATCCCTATCTCCGGAATTAAGCCCCTCTCTCTCTCTCTCTCTCTCTCTCTCTCTCTTAGTCCGCGAGATAAAGTACCCGGTTTCTAGGATTCTCAATTATTATAAAGTGATCAACGGATAATAACCGGGCTATTAAATTGTTATATTCCACTCGTCTCGAGCGCGTTTTAACAGAATAACGATCCTACCGCGTACCGCGGGGGTATTCAAAGTCTCGCCGTGTGATCCAATCGATGTATAATATTTATCTGCTGTACATTATCTCCGAAACGCGCTATTACATGACAGCTATATTACTACAATACGCCCACAACGTGAATAATTAATAATGGCGATGCTGAGCGATATATACGTGACCGGAGAAACGTCGATCGTGTCGCATACATTAATAAACGAAATAATGAGATTATTATGTAATACATAGGCGTCCATCGTATCTTATCTATGGAATATTTTATATGTAGAGGGGGAAGCGGCGGGAAAGCGCTATGTTGCGCGAAACAAAGGGATCCTTCGCGAGCAGCTGCGCGGTGTGTCGACCCTCGGAGAGTGACGGAACAGGACCTTTTTCCGGATGTTTTGGTCAGGTAAGATTTGCATACCGGTCAAACGAGTCTGCCGGCATGGCATCATGGTCACTTTCGAAACATGCGTGTGGAATCTGACGCGCTTCCGCGAACGGATTCAGTGGGTCCGAGTGTCCTTCAAAAGCGTCGGTTTAATCACTCGTCGAGAGAAAAAACGGAGTGTGTGATTTAATTGTGTGTAATCAACGTTACGTCTGTAATGTGTGACCATAAAATAATCATCACTAATCGACATTGTGTTCTTAATCTGACAGACGTGAGCTTGGAAATTATTAACTTCCGAGAGAAGGAACGAAAGAGGCTGATAAACCTCGCGAACGTGCCAAATTAATAAACATACTGAATTTAAATGGATATTAAAATTTCCTTATTCGACTACTAGTTCGCAAACGTCTGGCATGCAAGTAGCGAATCGGCTTAATGTCAAGTTTAAAAAAGGATTTGGATTTGGAATATTGATTTTGTATATTATTAACATATATTATTTTTATTTATATCCAAATTTTTCCACGGCGTTTTCTTTTTCACATATATATGTTATCGATACAACTATAAGCTGTTCGATCGATCTTACAATTAGCTTAAACAGCGCCGTCTTATATGGCAAAGCCGAATAATTCAGATGTAAACGCGGAGAGTTTATGATCGGGAACGATCGAATTGTGTTTACGCCTGCCGGAAAATCATGCTCGCCAGCTGATCCTAGACGTAGCGTTTCGTATTTGCGTCATGTCACGTGTACGTAGTGCGCGCGTTTACCCGCAACCGTGATTTAATATCCCCTCGATCGCGGATCGTGCGATCGAGCGACTTGATGCGCAAATTAATTAAATTCCAGTCGCGCGCTCTCGGAAAGCCTTCGGCTCGTTTCGCGTAATTGCGCGTTTCGTCTCATTAACACGATAGTCAAATTATACAAATTCGAGTGACCCGTGCGCAGAAGGTATCTAGAGGGTATCTAGAGGCTATCTCGTAAAGAGTGCCCTCCGAAGCATATTGTCGCATATTCTGTGAAAAATATCGCAAAAAAAGCGAGCGTTATCGCATTCGACTTATTTGCGACAACTTTGTTGAGAGACATAACATTTATTTTTATTTTCACTGCAGTTTCAGTATTGCGGAATTTCACTGTTTTGTGTTATACTTTAAATCGTTGCATATCTTTAATTATAGTCTCAATTGCTCGCAAATGTAAAGATCGACATGTACAAATTGTAAGTTTTTATCATCCGAGATTTTTTCGTCCAAGATTCCACTACATTATTTAGCGATATTTCAGCGATATTTTCTATCTCATTTATCTGTCAGTTTACACTCTATCTTATTTATTTCTATAATATCTCACGTAATCAACAAAATATCGCCGCTCAATTACTCACTCTGTATAGAATAAGAGCATTGTCCTCTTGTATCGTTGATTAATTAAATCAACACAATTATGTACATACGAGATACTTAGGTCATCAAGTGCGGTCAGAAACGATTCAATACCAACTGTAAATGTTTTTTTTTTCATTTAAGATATTTCTAATTTAACAATTATGAACTATAGATATAAAAAACTTCGACGAAAATTTATCATCAAACGCGGTCATAAGCGATTAATTTCCAACTGTGAATGTTTCTCTCGCTTAAAATATTTATAATCTAACCATTATGAACTATGGATAAAAAAGCTGATAAAAATTCAAATTTATCCCGTTACAAAAACTTCCAAACAATAATAATTAATATTGCATACGACTAAAGATATATTTAGAAATAATTGTTTTTTCGTAAAATATCAAAAACAGACACAAAAAAATATTCATGAAATTCCAATATATGTCACACCTTTATATTTAATATGCTTATTACTATGTTTACAGAAAAATAAAAGGTCCTTCTCTCTTTCGGCGAAATTAAAAAAAACTAACGCTGAATGAAAGTCTTCAAAAAGATACGGGAGAAGGAGAAACACGGACGATCGGCGATTTTCCCTTACATTCGCAGCCGTTTCCATTAACGAGCCGACGGAACCGTTGCAAGTTTTTGCATTCAGCTCCCATGCAAGAAGGTAAGAAAAGATCCGCGCAGAAAATGAGAAAACACAAGACGAGTCGCGATTTCTTGCATACCTTTTGCATTACTGGCCTCCACTCCCTTCTTGCCTCACTCGCCGTTTACCTTTCCTTTCCTTTTCCACCCACGAATTTCTCCCTTACCCGCGCGGTCCACCTCTCGCTTTTCTCCCCTCCAATACCTCTTTTTACTTCCTTTTTCCTTCCTTTCAGCATGCTACTCTTGTTTTCCGCTGTTTCAATAAAAACAAAAACCCAAGAGCCACTTCCCCATCTTGAACTGAAAATACGCCATGGAATAATGCCGTTCGGTCAATACGCGTAGAAAATTAAAAAAAAAAAGTATCATTAAAATGTGGCGGTGAATAGAGATATTTTAAAATATAAAACATTTTATATAATTGCGTTTCAGTATATAAAATTTTAAGTTTTATCACATTCTTTATCTCAGCAACTAATGTCTAACAGCGCCTAACCGAGTTAGTTACGCTATTTAATCTAAATATCTATATAAAGCTGAAATTGTAATTATTTTTCAGATGATATTTTCAGATGTTATTTATAATCTTTTTCTTTTTTTCAGAGACATATCAGACATGTTGGAGGACATTGGTGAGATTTCTCGGTATAGACGGTGACCGCCCCTTCGGTCTCCGTCGAAAATATTTCCGGCCATTTTTCGCCCCACCAACGCAAGTCCACCCTCCGAAAGAAAAGCAGCGAAGGTGGAGTAGCCGTAGGGGATAGAACAATGGAAAAAGTATCGCCATCTTTAATTCTGTCCCTATTCAACAAGGAACGAAGAGCGGTTGAGAAGAAAAAAATGAAGTAAGATCGATAGATTCGGTTTTGTAAATTTTTTCAAAATTTTTTGCGCCCAACATATTATTATTGCCTAATTATTCCTATAAAGTATTCTGCAAAGTAATTATCGGCAGTGCGTTTCATAGATATCTGTACTTTATCGCACATTATTTTATTGAGAAAAGAAATATGGATAATGCGCCAATTTTATATTAATTATATCCCAAGATTTCCAAGACTTTTGACGTATCATTCCAGTGCAAGATGATAATATTGAGATAAATTGGAAATTATAAAATACTATTTCATCATGCTTCAATTAATAAGTTTTTTGTTTAAATCTGAATAATTGTAAAGCGAAAAGGCGTAATATTAAATTGTATTTAATGCCGATTATCTAAAAAATCATTACTTCAAAAAATTTTAGATAAGATAGATAATTTTGTGTTCATGTTAACAATTATAACCGACAGCTAATTCTATTGCAGCAGGATATCTGACTAGCCAATGTATCCTGGGACACCATAGAAATCAACAGGTTCGGGTCGTAGGTGCTAGATGGAGATGCATTATCGCAAGCAACTAAGTTCTGTGTCTCAATTTAATTATTGAATTATTGTATACAATTTTTTGTCGTTGTTTATTAAATAAATTGACATAATTTGGATATAATAGTGAATAATTATCATTAACACGATAAAAATATTGATGAAACGACTTTAGTGTTAAACAACGTTATCATTTTTATCGTTAATTGCATGGATACTCGCGAGAGACTGACAAGAATAAGTATAACATTTATAACAGAATCGCAATTTTTTGCAATTCAGTTCTTGATAACTTTGTGACTGATGATGCAACGTAAAATTATGACACAGTAAATTTCTCTTGAAATTAGAGAGAGATAGACGATACTTTCAGTACTTATTCTCAAAAACTGTAATCTAAAGACCAGACGTTAGTTCAGTTGTTATATTTTAGAATATTTCATTCCACTGAGAAGATTATTCACTACGTGGAAGATATACATTCCTGCACGATTGCGGCCTTGCGTTTCAATAAGACTAATAGGCAAGGAAACGAAAAAAACTGTTCGAGCGCGTCAGTAAAAAAACTCAAGTAATAATAAAAATATGGGAAAAACTTCATAATTCTCGTATATAATTATTACGTAACTTTGCAATCGCTCATTCATATGCATACTATCGTCGTAATGTTTTCCATTTTATTCATACGGAGTGTGTGCAGTAAAAATGAGTTTAATAAACTAAACAAAGAATCGATAAATTATATAAATAATTTAAAGAAAATGTTAATAGTATAATCTGTATCATAATATACGTACACACAACATTTTCTAATATTTTCGAAGCAATGAGTGAAAGTAAAATAAATACATCGAATAAGTAGATTAGGTTCGATTTATTGTTCTAACATTTTAAAGATATTTATGAACCTGAAAAAGGCCAATTAAATATTTTAAAGTATATGCTCGAAATTCCAGCCTTCTATTTGTACACATAAATTTATCTTACGAATAAAATTTTTTTTACAAGTTGAATACTTATATTTACTATCTATACGATTTTTATCTTTAGACGTCCATTTTACCTCACAAAAAATTTCTCTTATTAAGTTGTATCTCAAATAAGAGAAAAATCCACGAACGTATTATTTAAAAACAATCCAAAATTATTTAACGACACAACTGACCAAATCTTTATTAAATCACAACGTTTTGATCCTAATTGGATCTTATCTCTCAAGTGAGATACTTTTACACAGCCTCAATAAGCACAAAACCATCATAAGTCGCCAAACGCTGATTCCTACCACCATCGTGCGTACATAAGATGATTTTGTAACTTGTTTTGTAATGATATTGATGATGTTAATGATATAAACGGAATAATCGGAACATCCTGTTTACTATATCCAAAATGTGTCATGGTCAAATTCACACTTAGAAAAATATCTCACTTGATAATGACCCAATTAGAGTCGAAACGTTGTGATTTAATAAAGAATTTGGCCAATTGTGTTGTTAAATAATTTTGGATCGTTTTTAATATTTACTGGCGAAGAGAAATTATTGTTATTGTATATTATTTAAATATCATGCACTTGTTTTGTGAAATCTTTTAATGAAAATAGTGTACACGTGCAGCGTGCGTTGTCCCAAAATTCATGCGTAACTTAGAGCTCTCATTCGTTAGATTTAAATTGCTTTCGTTTAAAAACTATTATTCCAATGGATCTTTGCTAAAAAAAAATTGTTACTCCTGATAAAGAATCTCACTACACATTTCGCACGTAAACGAATTGCGGAACACATGGTGGTATATCTGTTATAAAAAAAATAGATGTTATATATATTATACATATAAATTAATTGTTTCTCATAAGCTTATTATGAATTTATGATAAATTATTATTTTTTATTACTATATCGTTTCTCCTGACTGATGTAATAGAAGCGCAAGGCTACAAGAACAAGGATTGAGAATAAAAAATGTTTTCTCTAAAGTAAATGCGATTTCGCTATAGTATGGAACACTCCTGATCATAACGATATAAATCAATTCTAGTTTTCCGTTTTGTTTTCGATCTATGTAGATTAACCGTATAATTCTTTGTCTCCATTAAAATTGCATTAAACAATATTTCACTGATAAAATTTTCCACTAGAAAATAAAATGGATTATCCCATTCTTCATATGTCCTTGGAAAGTTATCCGCGAGCATAATTATAAAAATTCTCCCATTGCGCAACAATAATTTTATTATGATGATAACCTCCAAGGTTAGTCTGAATAATAATTTCATTGTTGATAAATGAACGACTAATCAGTTCCTCATGTTCATTAAGCGCCTGCGTATGTATGTGTTTCAACGACACTCGTCATTGCACACATCTTTAATTAATCTGTCCCATTAGATGAATTTTATAAGATTGTAGAACCTTAACAAATAATTTACTACTAAAGAAGAAAGATTTATATCTAATTTCTTACTGTAGACGTCACATATCCGGACGACAAATTATGAGAATGCATTACGTAAGAATTGGAGTGTCGGTCATTATGGTTAGACAAATGTCAAATATAATTAAACCATGATTAACGTGATCTAATCATATACCATTAATGTCGATAACACACAATTGCAACTGTCACGCTCACTAATGTAATTTTATTCGAATCTTGCAAATGCTATTTATATTACATTTGCGATTTATTTACGATTTCTAAGTGTGCATTTACAATTAACGTGTGCCTTTTTACTTCGCCGTTTTTCCCTTTTCTCTTCGTTACTTCTACAACCGATTTTTTGTAGATATTCTATATTTTACAGTTTTCTTTACATAATAAAATATTTAGGAAACTGAACTATTTCCTTCTTCTTTGCACATTCTCTTCGCACAAAGTCATTTGTAGATAATTAACATGTACATATTTAATTATACTTTCTTCTTTTTATAACCCAAACTTATAAACAATTTATCAAAAACACATTTTAATATTTAATTACTATTATATCATTATATTTTGTAAAAATTGAGAAAATAATAATTTTATGTAACAAAAAAGATACACGCTAGATTATTTGAAGAATTTTTTTTCTCGGAATATTTTATAACCAATTTTATAGACGCTAGTGGAATAACACCTCGTTCACTCATGTTATTCACTAACCTTGAACATATTTATATCCAAGGATAATGAAAGGACGAAAGTATGCAAATTTTCTGGCCTAAGTCATCGGCAAAGTTCAGTCGACAAGCATAATATTTAGAACAGGTTTCGTGAGACACGGCGGCGGTTTCCAACGAGATGTTTTCGAGGATAAAGAGAGAGGATAAAGGAAGGAAAGATTATACTACGTGTCGGCGGGGGCAGTCTGCCGATGGACGGACAGATGTAACATGAAGTGCAGAGGCCACCTCGTCGAGACACTGCGAGACACATTGCATCGTGCATCCTGACAGATCGCTCGCGTTTCGCGGGCTCCATAAGCACGCGAAGCGTCTGTTATTCGTGACTCCACAACCGTGTCCAATTCTAGCAAATAATCTCTGTTCAGTTGCTAACTAGTTATCCGAGTGCTTAGCCAGGTGCCAGAAGAAATTTTTCAGTTGAAATTCACGGAGATCTTTAAGCGCGACAAGACCTACCGGAAAGAGAACATCGATGAAAGACACCTTTATCGTGCGGTAAGTAACTTGTTTTTTATGTCAATAATAAATCGCGAATTTGCAAAAACAATGTAGA
Organism: Temnothorax longispinosus; assembly: GCF_030848805.1. NCBI lineage: Eukaryota > Metazoa > Arthropoda > Insecta > Hymenoptera > Formicidae > Temnothorax > Temnothorax longispinosus. The sequence continues at coordinate 11,742,566 of NC_092369.1, forward strand.
TTTAATAATGAAAAAGTCAGTTAGATAAGGAAAAGTAAGATTTCACAGTTTTCTTATATAGGTACGTTGATAATTAAAGTGTTATATAAGAACTATGTTATCCTTTTTGAAAACTTGTAGATATTATTGAAGAAAAGTTTTCAATTTATATAAAAAAGAGGATACATTTTTTAGAAAAAAATATGTATAATATATCTATTTTTATTCTATAACATATACTAGTTTAATTTCAAACTGTTATAATGTTCGATAGTTATTCTTTTTCGACAGTCTAAATTATTATAAAAATATCGCTGATAAATGTTATCAATAACTGTTATCTATACGCTAATTTGTTAGCTTATGTTAGCATAATCTGCTTTGTTGTATTACAGATAACATTCAATATTAATTATCTTTCTCTCTCTTGCATGCACTTTTTTTCTTTTTATATTTCATCTACCATCGCGGTCAATCCTGTAATATCGAATTTGACATTTAACCAATATCAGTTAACCGAACTGCAGACAGATAATTTAATAACGCAAAGCTGTTGAACATGTGTAAAGTGTAAGGTACATTGTAACATTGACTCAGACTTCAAAGGGAATAAACATAGAACTTGTCGACCTTGCAAATACACTTCAACTCGTGCTCAACTCGTGAAGGACCAAGACTTTTAAAGACTGGTTTGGCATTGAGAGAGAAAAGTTTATTGAAATTCTTGAAAGGTTTATTAATAATCTCCCACACATTTTCCGCCAAATAGTTTTGTTAGATCGATTTAAGAAATAGTTCAGCGATCTAGCAAGCCGTTTAAAATCGTATCACCTAAGTGATAAAACATTCTTGCAACAAGAATTTGTCACATGTTATCCGGAGCCGACTTGATTCTTGTAAAAAACGTGTTTTTAAAGATGTTCTTTAGGTACCGTCCCAACCAAAAGTATGCATGCAGGAAATATTAAAAACTCTGATATTAATTCTCCAGGAATTCAAAGACAAAAAAATGTATATAAATAGTTATATACGGAACATCTAATAGAATGTAAAAGATGTAGATATAGTGACTGTAAATAACTGTTACTATTTTTTTTTTTCAAAAAAAATTTCAAAAAAAAAATTGTTGTAAATCGTTTCAAATTTTGTTGCTATATTTTTGTTTGTTGACGATCTGCTTGTGTGTAAAATATTATATTGGTAACATTTTTTAATGTTTACACTTTTCTCTGTAAAACCATTTGTAAAACGTATATTCAAGAATTGATAACTTTTTATCTAAATTGTAAATCGATTTGAAATTTAGCCCCGAACTTTGAAAGAGAATACACAATATATGATATTAAATTTTCGTCAACTTCGTTACATTTTAACTAACTCTTTAGAACATCCTTAACACAAAAATTTAAGAGACATGATAGAATCAACTATACCACGTTAATTTGGACGGTGTCATTCAGCTTTTAAATAACAAAGGTGACACGTATATAAATAAAAAACACATTTAGATTAAAAAATAAATATATATAGAAGATAAGAATATAATCCACTGTATTAACAAGATAAGTGTAGAGAAGAAAACATAAAAACCATAAATAACATTTAAAAAAGGCTAAATGCTTCTTAAAATATTCTTCATTAATATTTATGACTGTCGTCATTAACCGAAAGAATATGTCCATAGTCAGTTCCAATTTAATAAAATGACACATCGGGAGGATCTAATAGCTCATATGTAAAAATATACCTTGAAACTAACTATGGAGATATTTATTTTTCTTTTAATGCAATTTCGTAATGACGGTGCCGAATCTTTTATAACTTCAAATTTGTCCACATTTCAATTTCTTGCTTTCTTATTGGATCAATGCGTATATATTATTTATACTTTTCGTGAAAACATTTTTTTTTATCATGCATTAAACATTTTCATGAATATGAGATCACACAATATAAAGCATATGATATCTCAACTCGGACTCGACGCGCTTCTTACTGTAAATTATAGTTTATTGTTGTTATATAAGAAGCATAAGCATGCACTGCGTAGTTATATACTGATACAAAAATCGACCTATCTTATAACCTAGGTGATTTAGAAGCTCGAGAAATATAAATAGCATCAATATAAGGAAACATAATTTGAAAGCAAAGAAAGATAATATATGCGTGTTGCATGTGCAAGAAAGAAAGATAATTGATATCACCTTCTCGCATGACAATCAAATGTAAAATGTAAAAAATCACATGTGTAACGCTGAGATCAATGAAGCGTACGTAGGAAGTCGAGATTACGAATGTAGAGTAGAATAGAACTCTCATATTTACGTCATTTAGATTTGATCAGATGCAAATAATAGTCTAGAAATAATGACCGATATAATGATATGCAACATCGGTCGTATCATATAGTGCAACGAAAAAACATAAAACGATGAAATTATTCAGCATAAAAATTGTAGAACTTTGGAGTTTACCTAGTCATTCGTTTCATTATTTGTCATGCTGATGTAAGAGATTATGCCGACATATTCAATATTTATGCAGAGGAACATCCGTAATAAGCCGTATATTCGTCACCCGTAAGTTAGAGACACTACTCGTGTGTTTAAAGAACATTAATAAATAGTTTATTAATAAGTAACTCTTAGGAGATATTTCAGCCTGATAACTTGATAGTTGTTATACTTATTTCTGATTGAATTAGATAGTCTGCACTGACTATAACACGTGTGTAACCTTTAAGAACCTTGTATCTTTTCCATGCAAATGATTCTTAAAATAAACTAATATCAAGATACACGACTGGAGAAGTTAAACGTTTTCTTTTTAAAAAAAAAAAATAAAGTTGGAGCATTATAAATCGTATATGTATCTGCGATGTGGATTTTTACTTACTTAAATCATTTTCTTATTTTTTTTATAATCTTTATATAGTCCTATATATAAATATAATAAATATAAATTGACCATGAACAAGATATGAATATATATATATGTATATATGTAGATAAAATTGTTTTTTATTTAATTTGCAACATAAGTGACTATTAGTTCTACTCAATTGTAATTAATTTCACTTGACGGCAAACTTGACTGCTACCTACTTCTGAGTTTGCATCATACATGACATTATACTAATATTTCATGACATCGCTTACTGTACCGCGTACTGACTTTTTTCATGTAAAATAGCCGAAAGCTGACCTTGAATTAAAAAATCATTTAAAAAAGTATGGACTGTACACAAATTAGTAACTTTCATAATTATAATAACGCTAATAGATTATCAATTTAATAAGATAAAATTTGATTCTGTGTGAACCTATAATGAAGGAAAGACAAGACTAATATCCATATAAACGCGGTATATTTATGCGATTCGCATACAATTTCGTAAATTGGCGTTCCAAGTTCCTCAATCCAGAAATAAGGAATGTATGTTTACGTAACATTTAACACTTGCGCAACTACCGGTTCGTGCCAGCTAATATATTCTTATTATAAATTAATAGTCGTGTAACAACGCACTCAACCAGTTTTTGCTGCATCATCGAGTACCATCTAAATACCACATCGCGAAAACTGCAGTCATTTCTTGTAATGCAAATCGAGATGTAGAGATAGTAATTCAGCCATTATATTGCAGGTGAACGAGAGACGGAGAGAATCTCGTAAGAGGAAATTGGAACATGAAGAAATTCGATTGATGCAAATGATCGCTAGCAATACCGGAAATTGTTGAAGAAACATTACGCACAAAGAATAGAAGTCTTTGTTTTGAATAAGTGCCCTTCGGGAACGGATGGTGTAAGAAATTATACGCAATCCGAGTGCAGGATAAAAAGAATGCAACTGCACGAGAAAAACAGCACATGATATTAGAATAAATTATACGCAATTCGAACTGTTATAAACACTGTGAAATACTTAATATTTAAAAAGTGTAATAATTCGGAGAAAATTATGCTCAAGTTGAACTTTCGCATGCATATTAACATATTCACTGATTGTTAATCAGGGATCAAAGATGCGATTCTTGAGAACAAGGTCCAGTATTAGCTGCGTCTAATATTTCTTTCAACATGCAACTGTAACAATACGTAGCCGCGGATGAATCTTCACGCACGCAATATGCATTAGACATACATAACTCACCCCACCTACGCAAGTCAGACAGATTTTTTTATAGTGTAGCCGATAAGCCGATAAACTTGGGTGAAGAGATAGAAGGAAAGTGCGGCAAGAGATAGACAGTGCAGAGAGAGAAGATACTCTTATTGTTAGTAGGTCAATCAAATCTTTAAGTCATGTCGACGAGAAGACGTGCAACAAACGCGCTGCGTATGTCGCGGGCCCGGATGGCCGACATTCAATTCAAGAATCTGTCGTTCGAGGTACAGATTGGATATCGCGGGACCAAGAAGAAGATTCTGAAGGATCTGAACGGCGTCTTCAAGGCCGCGGAGCTGACGGCTATCATGGGACCGTCCGGTGCCGGGAAGTCGACGTTGTTGAACATTCTGACCGGATTCCAACAGGGACAATTGACGGGCACGGTCGAGTATGTCAGTAGCGAGGGTAAACAGAACTGTAACGAGTACAAGAAGCAATCGTGCTATATTCAACAGACGGACAATCTGTACGGTCTGTTCACCATTCAGGAGAGCATGATGATGGTGACCTATTTAAAGATCGGCAATAATGCGACGAAAATATTCAGGCAGATACTGATCGACAACATCCTGGAGACGTTGCAGCTGGCGAAGGTAAAGGACACAAAAGTCGACCGGCTCAGCGGAGGGCAGATGAAGAGGCTGAGCATCGCCCTGGAACTGATTGACAATCCGCCGATAATGTTCCTGGACGAACCGACAACCGGCCTGGATTCAATGGCGTCCCATCAGTGCGTCTCCGCGTTACAGACCCTGGCGAAGAGCGGTCGAACGGTGATCTGCACCATTCATCAGCCGAGCGCCGCGCTCTATCATATGTTCGACCATATTTACTTGGTGGTCGATGGCCAGTGCATGTACGCCGGCCCGCCCGACAACACGGTGAGCTATTTCGCCCAGCAGGGTTTTCAGTGTCCCCACTATCACAATCCCGCGGACTACATGTTAGAGGTGGCCAACCGCGAGTATGGAGATTACAACAATCAACTGATCGCGGCGGCCAAGGAGTATTGCCAGAGAGAGGAGACACCCCTGAAGATGCGCATCATGAGGGAAGCGTCGTTCTACGACGAGAAAACGAGAGAGATGATGGATCCGCCCTCGGAAATGACGAAATTCAAGATATTGCTATACCGTTACTCCCTGATAGCGTGTCGAGATTGGTCGGTAACTCACATCAAGTTAATGTTGCACTTCCTCGTGGCTGTCTTGTTGGGTTTACTGTTCGAGCATTCCGGCGATGATGGCAGCAAAACCATCAGCAACGTCAGTTTCTTGCTGATATGCGGGATGTACTTCCTCTACACCAATTTGATGCCGGCCGTGTTGAGATTCCCTTTGGAGCTGGCCATACTGAAGAAGGAGCGCTTCAACAACTGGTACCAGCTGAGGACTTACTACACGGCCACGCTAGTGATGAATGCACCGTTACACATATTGTCCAGTGTTATTTACTCAACCATCACCTACGTGCTAACTAGGCAGCCCCAGGAATGGTTCCGATATCTCATGTTTCTACTCATCACGACCCTGACGGCTTTCACCTCGGAGAGCGTAGGCTTGGGTCTAGGAACACTTTTCGACCCCATTAACGGCACCTTCTTTGGGGCTATCACCGCGTGCGGGATGCTGGTACTAGCTGGCTTTTTGGTATTTTTCAATCACATGCCACAGATCCTTTACTACATTAGCTTCATGAACTACTTCAGATTTACCTTTGACGGCTTAGTACAGGCGGTTTATGGCTTTCAACGAGAGCCGATACAGTGTCCGAGTGATATCGATTATTGCCATCTTCGAGTACCGTCGCTGATACTAGAAGAGCTGCGTATGACCAAATCTATATTCTGGATCGACGCCGTCGTCCTGTTCGCCTGGTTCGTGGTTATTCGGATCGCGTGTTACATTTCGTTAAAAAGAAGGCTTTCAAAAGTATGATGAAGATCCCCTGTGTATATTGCTGGTAAAGCGGGTATTATCATTGTATTTGAAATGTAGCGTAAGTCGCCGAGATTCTTCCGGGTTCCGTGAGCAAAACGCTGCTTTCGTACCGAGGATCATCGGAGAGGCACCGAAGAGGTTTGTTGACGTCTCGCAAGGATGTGCCCGCTGAATATTGTTGGAAGAAATTTGCATGTCAGTATGGCTGTGACAGCGTTAGTGTGCTCATCGCTTCGTAACGAGATCTTTCCGCCAAGGTAGAAGATGGTGAATAATTTCGAAATAGTATGTCTCTTATCTCCGTAGTCATTTTTCTACGGTCTCAAAGATAGAGAAATGATAGTTTGTATATAAAGTCGAGACGTGTCGGTTGCAACGAAAGAAATGCTTACGCAACTCATGTGCAGCGGGAAGTAAAAGTAACGCTTGTAATTGAGTTCGGCTTTTCCAACTCGATCTGATACAAACCAGCGGGATAAGATACGGAGGATGGAGTACGGTTGTAGAAAGTGAATTGTGACATTGTAGACGCCAAGTGCGAGACGATACTTTCACGCTTGTGCTCGATGGAGCACGTGCTGGGACAATGATGAATATAACATCATATTTTGCGCGGCTGTAATTAAAGATATGAAAATTTTATTGCGTTTCGTGATTTATAATAACCTTCTTCGAGCTATATGCCATAATCATAATTTTTTCCGGATTTCAGGTATTTTTTTTAGATCGGATTATAAATAGCGCTAAAATCGCTGCATGCGTGTAGCAGCTCATCAAGTATTCAATAGGCTCTATCCAGTTTGCAAATACACTACACCTCTCCGATATCTTTGTCCACATTTGTATATCATTATGCGAAAGCGGCAGTTTCCGCGAGAACTGCACTTATAAGTTTCCTTCCATTTGCTAATATCACATAAGCAAACAGATTTTTATGCTGTTGCTACAAAGTTCTACTTAAGAATAACTGCATAAATAAAATAAAATTATTTTGAAAAGGATAAATCTGATGAAATCAGCAGAAAAATCTGTATTATTGAATAAATTATTAATGGAGATCAAGTAATAAAATTATAGCCTTCGTCGACGAAGAAATCTTGTATTCAAATGATATACTTATCATGATGTTATTTCGATGTTAAGGATATTTATTATAACGACTAAATAACGTCAACGAAAGACCATTAGCAATATATTAGGAATTTAATATTGGATCTCTTTCGAGTAAGTTATTTAGTTTTATGCGATGAAAATGTTTCTTCCAAACCCGCTCAGTTAAAGGGAATTATGCAACACGACATAGATTTATATTTCTCATAGAGAAAGAATAAAGCTAAGAGCGATAAAGCAGCGGAAGGTATTTCGCGAGTTAGGTAATGTAAAGACGCGGGTCGTAGGTCAAAAACCACTGAGCGCATGGAATTCGCAATAGGATTTCTTAACCGAAGCTAACCACGTGTTTCACATTAGTCTAAGAGCGACGATGGACCGCTAATATCGCGGTCGTGCAAACATAATTTCGTAATAATATTATATAAGACTGTACATGCAATAGAAGTTGAGAAATAGTTAAATTAATAGCCTTTCACCAACGAATGGAATTACCTTCAATAATGAATTCCTCGGTAATGAACGGGAGAAATAATATTGTTGTCGAATTCGACCTCGCAGATTAAATTAATAAGTTTATTTCCGCTGCGTTTCCCTTCGGGAAGAGACGATCGGCGACTTATCAAAAGTGTAGCGCGATGATCTTGTCTTGTATATGTAACATGAGGTACGAGAAATATAAACTTCGAAATATGGACTACAAATGCTTGCATGTACTGCAATAGTTCGTAAAGTTTGGCGGCGTATCAATTAAAAATGAGCAAGTACAGGATTTGTGGCGTGCTGTACTTGTTAATGTCTATAAGTATCTACATACTGTGCATACATATAGCTAATCGTTATTCTGCGTATAATGAAATACAATTGAAACTTAAATCAGTATGCGTATCATAGGAGCAAAAACGTAAAACGTAATATGTAAATATTGTCTAAAATACTGAGAGTATAATATACAAATAAAATAACGAGTGAGAAAGAAAAAAATGCTAATAATGGCAAATGTAGCGCGTATAATGAAAATTATATTAGAGAAAAAGAAAGAAATGTTTAACGGACCGCTCGGGGATCCACGTCAGGCGACACTGTGATTATGGAAAAAATGGTACATTTATTATATTAGTGATAGTAATATTACTAATGATATAATTACATATTTTTTTTCTTTCTCAATCGATACACTTGCTCACTCTCTCGTATTCTTTCTCTCCCTCTCTTGCATTCTTCCGTTTATTCTTTTTTTCTCTCTCTCTCTCTCTCTTTCTCTCTGTTTTATTCAGTTTAGATATTTATATTCATCTCGTACTTCATTAATATTAGTAATCGCATTCTTCTTAATCGCATATAGGGTCGAAGAGATCGGTTTCAACATCCTCTAGGCCCATTCACACAAACTGCCTACAACCCACTTACGCATTAATCTTTTTTTTTATTACATATTATACAATATTATATATCTAATATAGTTACACTCTTATATGATATGATAATTATCGATTCGCAGTTGTACCAATAAAACTGAACCATTACACGCAATTAGACCGCAACAAATAGAACCCCTTACGTTCTCATCGATATTTGCCGCTTAACAGTAATCATAAATTGAAATCAGAATTTACAACCAGCTCATACCAAACGAAAGTGCGATGCCCCCTTGTTCTCGATATGCGCATACTTGAAAATAACGTCTCATTAAGAGTATAATTATTTCGTTTCATGTACAAAGGTCTGTGTGAAGGGGCCACTATGGCCGACAATTTCGACTTCGACCCCCTGTGTAGACCTCTTCGCTCTTCAGCTTCATTTTGACTATCTACGACTATCGACACGTGTCTAGCTTAGACTGGCTTACGAGCTATTTATTGTCGTTATTATTTTACATGATTACCTTCGCGAATACAGATGTGTGATCGTGTATTTTATTAGTGTCTGTGAGCGGCTCTTTTTGCAATTTATCGCAATGTACATTTATCGTTATGTTCTCTCTTCCTCTTTTTCGCTCTCTCTTTCTTTATTTTTGCTAAATATAATTTTATAAAACGTCGCCAAAGCAACGTAGCGTGATTAATGATTATTAATTAAACATGGAGCGAGGTTGTGCGAGTTCTTGCCGATCAGATTGCCTATAGTCTACAGATCCTGATCGAAAATGAAAGTGATTTTATGATAGGTCTACTATCTAGTGAAAATATGTAAGTATTTTATAGCTTATAAAAATTAGTGTTGGGATAATCGTTTTAATTCTTCTCGTGTCTCGTGTCATTAGATGGTTGGAAAATAAAATATTTAAAAATTTTTGCAATGTCAGTATTGTATAAAATATTACAGAGTATTAACAGTACTGTATGATCGCATTCTGATTCGTAATCATAAAAAGATCTTTATTTTACATTTATATCGTGCATGCGTACGTGTTCAACTGCGTTTTAAAAATATTTTTTCACATATACATTATATGCAACCAAGGCAGATATTTAGTCCAAATAATTCGACCATTTTGTAGTTAACAAATGAAAAAAAAATGGCTTTATAATTTGAATATAATATAATTATAATTATTAATAATAATTTTTTAACAATAAAATAATATAGTTCAGACATCACTATACGAAAATATTCGACTTGAGTTTAGTTAAAAATTGAGCGAAAGAGAGAAAATATTTTACAGATTCCTACAATATACATATGATATGTTTGACAGATTTTGATATGAATAGATCTTAAAAGAGTGCCAGTAAAGGAAAAGCCTGTCACAGAGTCTGAGCAAGAATATATAACATTCGTACGATCTTCCGTAATTTCTATGAAATACTGTTATGCTTTTGAAGAAAAATATAGCTATAGATATACGTTACGCAAGAGAAGATACTCTCGATAGATGAGAAGAAAAAGAAAGTAGAACGGAAAAGAGGCGAAATAAACACGGGCACTCGATGCGTTTGCGTTGGTTTCTTTTTTTCAATAAAATTTATTTAAGAATCTAAATAAATTAAAATACATGGCAACTGGGTACAGATACGTTTGAGCTATATTTTTGTTCAAAAACAAAAATGTCCCGTTTTGTATTTCTCACGAAAGATCTTATCAACGGTAATTAATCGATAATAATAATAATAATTATTAATCATGATTATGACAGGTTGATTGGTTTGGCTCTTCTCTTGTGCGAGCTAAATCGTGTTCATAACGACTTTATATCACGCCTTATGAAGCTTAATTTATTTCGTTCGCTCGATCTACATTCCACTTCACCGCGTATATATAAGTACAGAAAGTCTGCCCGAATGATCGGTGGCAAAGGTAGCGCAGGAAGAGGAGCGCCTTGAAGATCTGAGAAGGTCCAGAATGATTCGACGATGTACCAAAACCAGTCGATGCCATCGAAAGATCGTCTTTTCTCCAGCAATGCAGCATTATGAAAGAAAAGCACTGCATAACGCATTTGTGAAAGTGCATCCGTAAACATTGTTATATGTCATAACAAGGATATATTTCACATTAAGCGTACGTTGTAGTATTTTTCGCAATGCGCACGTCTTGGCACATGTAAATGCTTTTCAATTCTTGCTGATAATGTATATGCATATCTCATAATTGTGAAAACATAAAGCGTGTAATCTGGGACAATAATTGTAGAGAGAGAGACCTCTTAATTCTTCCTTTTTGATCCATATTTTTACTGCCCAATGCTTTTCTCAATGCCGCAATAATATTTGAGACAATCCATTTCGTAGTTGCAATTTGTAACCGTGTCAAGACACGGATAATAAAAGACATAAAAATTATTAATATACAATTCAAAAATGTCCTAAAATGTCTTAAATGAAAAATCCTTCATTATTCTTAAATTAAAAGATCGTTCGAACGATCATTGTAATAAAATGATTAACAAATTATTTATTGAAAGTAATGCAAATGTTATAGTGTCTCTTATAGTGTTACTTCTTATAATGTACGCTTTCGGTTTTGGGCACGGATCGTTCACGCTATTTTCCTATGATTACTATAAAAATATTTTATAGAAAATCCGAAATAATTACAAGCCATTGTAATAAAAATGAGATGTGATTTGCATATAATAGCATGTAAATTTTGCTTAATATAAACTACGACTGTGTGAATGGATTAATAATATCCATCTCAATATTAAAATCAAGAGAGTCCTATAAATGGCACTTAAATGGCATACATAATCAAATTCTAGCCGTAAAAAAACTCTTGAAGAATTGTAAAATAAATACATGCCGATAACTTTGTTAAGTGGGGTATCTTCACGGCTTTCTTACTTTCTCTGAGATAGTAATAGTTCTGTTCAAAATGAGAGTATTTTAAACAACGCAATGTCATAAGAAACATCCATTATTATTTATACGTTCCTTGGAGCTTTTTTTTTAATGCATAAAATATATATATTTTGTATTATATATATTTTATTTTTTTTTAGTTTTAGAAAAGCAAATCTCGTATGAAATAACATTTACTGTTTTCATTTTCTTTGTTTTCCTAATCAAATTATTAGAAAAAAAGCTGAAAGCATCGAAAAATGATTTTCTTATCACATCGCGATGCAGTTAAAAATGGTGTTCTCGCGAGCGTGAACGAACCGCTAGCATCTTCAATTCACATTCTGAACGCTCGTAAATAATAGTCTCTATATACAATATTGCCAACGTCTAATGATCAACATAAAGGCGACATGATCCGTATGCCATATTGGCCAAGAGTTAAATTCTGCTAAAATCGGTTTTCTTAAGACCAAGAGATTCTTGATCAAGATTTGCCGATTCTGTTAATTTATATAATCGAAAAGTATATTTAAATATATCTGATCGATTCGGAAATATGCTGCCTTTATTTTCATCCCTAGCCAATGACTCTGTTTTTCGCCAACTCGAGTTCTCTTCCTAGCTATTGCGCATTATAACGTAAACGTGTCGGTAGTGTATACACAGAAGTGGGCAATTTAACATGAGTCAGCAGCGAAGTTCGATCCTTAATAAAATCTTGATCGTACTACACATTATATATCTCGAAAGAGGAACCATATTCCTTTGTTTTTTTCTTTTCGCTATTTATAAAAATAATTTGAAGCCGCCTTGAGGGGGTAGATGCCTCTTAAAACTACTTGCCCTATGCTTGGGTGAACGCATATGGGACTTCTTCCCTTATTAATTGCATATTGAAGAGCTGCGAAAAAAATTATGGGTATTTCTGTGTCGCTCTTGCTACAGTACCAAGACACGTGTCCTTAAATGAATAGATATAGATACTTTTAAGTAATCTCAAATTATAAGAAAAAAAAGTTATACGAATAATAATTAATAATATAAATATTAAATAATAAACAAGATATTTTTAAAAAATATGATTGAAAATGTCTCTTATCTACTCTCCTTTTCTTTCTTCTATTAATGTAACACACCACATAATATCCACAATTTTTTGCACATTCCCACAACTTATAAGAGCAGAGAAAAATCCTGTATGGTTATGTAAGTCATGTTCATAATTCATTGTTTCTTATCGATTTTAAGATGTATCTACCCCTTAACACAGAATGATACCGCCACTGAGCCGCTGCTACTGCGGCTGTGGTGGATTGTGCTGAAGGGAAGGTTGTGGACCCTAAAACAAAGATGTACATTTTATTTATACATCCCAAGGTAATCTTGCTCGTGCGAATTTAACTTTGACAGAATCTTACAGGTAATGCGGGGAAGGGCGGTTGGGAGTGCGCGTGTGGATGAGAATGCGGATGTGCTATGTGCGCTGCAAGGTGGCCTGGTAACTTCGGGCCATCTTCGGCTTTTTCTTCTTCTCTTCTTTTTAAACACGCAGCTTTTGGATTAAGGTTCCGTTCTAAACAAAGGAAAGGATAGATTAAAAATACAAATATTGATACAAATTAATACGATGCAACCGATGATCAAGAAGCGTGTCGGTACACGTACCTCTGACTTGTTGTTCGAGTGTCATTATAACTTCAACAGCCATGTTGAGAATACCGAGCTTCGTTTGAGGTTTGTCCGTCTTTAGATGTGTCATACACATTCTACCGAGTTCCTTTAGAGCCTCATTGATATCCCTGATACGTATCCTATGATGAAAAATGAAATTTAAGCATGCTAATTATCTTTATTAAAAATGAAAGAATATCTTTTTTTAAGTCTCAATGTCAAAGAACGGAATAACCTTAACTACATGTAATAATTTTGTGATAACGTTATTTGTAATAAAATTTGTCTTTTAATATCTACTTACATACTCATCGCATTAAGCAATATTCTTTTTGTATATGTTTACAGTGAAAGAAGTTAATGTAGCAGAGCCAATTACGAGAAATGTAATTCTACCACAATATCATATATATTTTGTGATTCCTAATTAATACAAATACCAATTGTGTATACGTATGTGATAGAAGTAAAGTTTTCATGCATATATATATATACACCAGAACATGCCGATTTCGTGAAATAATGTATGTGGGGGAAAACATGTCATTTATCTTCATCGTCATCGAGAAATATTTTTAGTATATTCATGTTACACTGTCATGTCACATATACATAGAATACGGGCCGCCGTTTACTACTGACCAGAATTGTCATATCACTGTGGATCAAATATAATCTATTTCTTTTTTTTTCTTTTTACGTCCGCTGCGTATATCATTGATCTTACCTTTCCCTAGCGTTATTTGCTTGCCGCCTCTCTTTCTCCCTTTGTGCCTTCATGTCGGGATCATCATCCTCGTCCTCGGCGCTCGAACAACAGTTGCGCAATAACAATACGCGATTAATCACCTGGCTTACGTCACAACTTACTCTAGCCTATATCGCTTAAATTATCTAACGACAATCGAATTACTAACGTGAGAGACACGCGCGCGACACAGTCGCAAATTGCAAGAAAATTGCTTTTGACTTGTTGGAGTCTAATCACCTAATTGTTGTTCGAGCGGATTTCGTACACATACATACGTTTCTTATTACGATAGACAAGCGATATGATAATGAACACACGCAGGTGGTTTCGTAATTTTGAAATCATGGATAATAAGTAGGTTACGAATTTAAAGGCCCGTATTCTTTGCACAGAACAAACAGTCGACGGCGAATAATCACGTCAAAGGACAGTGATCTTTCGGATCGAAAAATGCAGATCTTCTATTTTGACGCTGCTACCTAGAAAATTAGAGAATGCAGATGACATCTATACAATTGTCAATAAAAATCCTTTTCCAGAACAACTATTATAATTTAGAAGGATTTAAAAAAATAATCACTAAAATAATAAGAAAGTAAAACAGTACACAAATAATTAAAAATACATAATTAACATCAAAATAGATATCTGATTAGGTGTCCTATTGAAAGATCGATATTGATCGATTTTGATTTTAAGAATGTATGACAATTCCTTAAAAATGTATGTAACACGTGTATTATGCCAACACAGTTTATCAGTTTACAAATAATACGACATATTCTTTCATTTTTACAAAGGTAGTAAAAGAATGCGCTTGTGGGAGTAAAAAGAGAAAAAGTCTATACAACTGAGCAATTTGATGCAACGTTCAGTGATGCAGAAATAAGTGCGAAATGTTCTAAAAACGAAGTGGCATGCCTAGGGACCGAATCGCAGCTGAATTAAAATGAGACTGATTTGTAGGTACGCAAGAGAGAGCTGTTAAAATTCCATTCTTGTCTCATCTCATTTCTGTCCTTAACCAGAAACATTTTAATTTTCACGCCTGAATACGGGCCTTATACAGTGCAACGGATGTGAGGAGCTTTTCGGATTGCGGGACATTTGTACTTATCTTGTAACGAAGTCGTAAACATGCCGCGCGTTTCCCCCGAATTACATTTCGTAAATTAAAATCGTCTCCACGCTTTATTGCTCGTTCACAAATAGCACCTCGTTTTTTTTTAGGCATGCATACGACTAGGTGGCAGGAACTTTCCCCGGGAAAATGTACAGCGGAATTTTTTTTTTGTTTTTTTGTATGTTACGCTCGGCGACGCGGACATACATACGCGTATCGTCCGCACCGTAAAGCGGGGAGCACACACTTCTGCATAACGCATAATGCGTAAGCATAAGAAAATTGATTGGTCCATACACATGTGCATAAGAAAATAGACCAATCAATGTTCTTATGCTTACGCATTATGCGTTATGCAGAAGTGTGTGCTCCCCGGTTAAGCGCGTACATGTATATACATCATCGGGATTGTGGGAGCGAGAACGGGACAGGAGGGTCTGTTTGTATCAAGATGCAACGAAGTGCGTACTGCGTGTGTTCACTAACCTTTCACGCACGTTGTTGGCCTGGCGACGTTCTTTCTCGCGCACCGCTTTGGTGCCAGGATCGTCGCAGTCTTCGTCGGCGCTCGAACAACAGTTGTTCAAAGACACAGCAAGTTAGTTCGGGAATAAATTTTCGAAGGTCGGAAATTAAATTCTAATTCGCTCGATTTTCAAGGGGATTCTCAAGTTAATGCAGCGATATGATTTATCTTTATTTTTTTCAACGTCCACGAGACTCGGGGCGAAACAAAACAGACGTTGGACACGCGGCGTGTCGACTGCAGCTCCTCTTTATTTTTATCATCGTTTTTATCACTTGACACGTCTAATCTATCGAGGAATTTATTTGGGGGTCTCTTGAATTGTCTCTTGAAAATTCTGTTTCAGATACTTACTATCTGCGCGATCGCTTCGTTCCCTTTCCTTGCGACGTCGAGTTGACTGTAGCAGCCCCGATTACCCCGGCCGCCGCGAGCTCGCTGCTCGATGGCTTCGTCTCGCCGCCGCTGCTGTCGGGTGGATCTTTCCTCTTTTCTAATGCAGGGATGTATTCTGTTCATTATTAATACTGCCGCGTAAAATGTTCACGAAAATCGCATTGTTACATATAATTCGCAAAGCAGAAGAAACCAGATGAAATTCATGTCAATTCGAAGCGTGTGCTTTTCATTTCTTCGTAATTCCGAAGGCGAAACGTATTTCAAGAGGGTTTAAAAAAAACAGACCATGACAGTAGCCTCATTCGAGCATTATCGACAGATTATCTAATGCAACCGCGGAAAAATGTCACGGGCTTATCCGGAAACGGAGAAAGAATAAACGCGACCGACCTTCGCCGAAGACGGCGATCACGATCTTCGATTATCCCGGAGCTTTAAGCAAGAAGGCTTAGTCACGAAACCGTTAAAAGCGTCCAATTAGGAGAAGCTGGAGAAGCGCGCTTTACTGGATTTTGCTCAACCCTGATTCAACCGATCGCCTTAAACTTTTTCTTTCTCTCTTTCGCCTGACGATTCGCAAGAGTATTAGGCTCACGTATGCCGCGAATGTATCTGTTTAAAAATGAACTCGTAAAACAATCGCGGCAGATAAATCAGATGCACGATTATGTGTGCAAAAGTGCGATCGCTTTTAAATCGCGCTTCGTGACGCATCGCAACCTGGACTGCGAAACGAAACGTTCACGGTGGAAATATTTGCGTAATCAAACGTATTTCCTTAAAGGATTCGGGCTATTTAGTTCTCAATACGCTGCTTTTCACGGAAGTTACCCCAGACGAGATTTCACGAATTTCCATTCATTCCTATGCGCGTAAACAGTTTCCAAACCCGCAAGAATGTTCTGCATTCCTTCGACCAGCTAACGTAGGATCTCCTAATCCGTAGTAAAAGGATACCAAATGTTCTCCGTCGGCATAATGACTCCAAGAGCGCGGGAGGCCGAAAGGGACGGACGCAACGAGGCGGAAAGAGAAACGAAGAGCGAGAGATAACCGAACGTACTCGCGGGAATAATGCAGGCACGACCGCCGGACAGCAAAGACTTCGCGTGATTTATCTAATATTTCCTTATTCGGCCGCGAGTCCGTTGTGTGGAACACCTGGGAGCTCCTTCCCTTTTCCCTCTCCTTCGCGGGAATTCATGGGAAAAGTGACTGCTCGATGATGCGACGATGCGAGAATAGAACGTGATCGAAAGGACGCGCCGTAATCATGATTCTTATCGCGGTATTCTTCTTGTTAAAAAAGTCATTGGACATTTTTAACGCGAAAATAGTTATAAGCCGAGGAAAGACCATCATCAAGTCATCAAAAGCTTGTTATGGGAATCGCCGCTGTAATCGCGAGCTGGTTTCTCCTACGTTGCAAATTATATCGCGATTCATCATACGCCACTTCGGGGTCAACTTACTGGCATTCGTCACAGGTAACCTTTCGATCTTGATGGAACCGTCCGTGTCGGGCGTAGGCGTAAGACCGGGGTAGGAACCCTGAGGTTGCGTCACCGTTACCGCAGAATGTGGACTCGTCTGGAAGAGATAGTATTATAACGTATCGCGGAATAAAAGGGATTCCTCGTAATTGTAATTGCCCTGGTATTTCTTATTCGCCGCTGATTGGCGAGGCTTCTTACCAAATGATCCAGTTGCGGTGGTGAGGTGTGCGAGTATATCCCGCCGTGTGGACCGACCGGGCCAAGATGAAGGGCCACTTGACTTTCGGCGTGATTCCTCAGTACGTTTATGGCATCGTCTAACCGCTCCTCCATCCGTGTCCCCTGTACCAACAGAATACCGAAAATGCGACTCGATTACGCACCGATAGTTCAAGATTGTCCTGCTGCCTTATTACATATTATTCGAGGGATACTGTAAGGGGAAACGTATCACTGACGTTTTTATTTTTTCTTAGATTTTTACGATTTACTCCAGAAAAGTTTCACAAGAAAAATATAATATTCAAAGTCAATATTGAATTCTCTTATTGCGCTTCTCTAAGTGCTCCATGGAAAGATAGTTCTGTTGACCGAAGAAGTAGATCTCGGAAGAAAGATAGTATTACAAGAGTATTATATAAAAAAAAGATCCGACCGATTATTTAATTAAAGGGTTTAATACGGTTTAATGCCGAATGATTTATCAAAACGCGTTTTTGTTAATAGAAAAGTACAAGCTACGATTATACATTGTGCACAATATAAAGACCTCATCACAATATATAATCATAATTAATTGAAAGCGTAATAATCAGCAAAAAGTGCAATGAACATGTTGTGGCATTTGTCTCGTAGCGTAAACATGCGTAAAAGAAACGTGGAAAAGAAGGGAGCAAATGAGAAGAGAGGAGGGGGTAAAAAAAACTGAAATTCGGCGGTCCTCACCTCGGCGTGGTCGCGAAGGAAGCCGATGGCATCGTCTAGCCTCTGCTGTTCAGGCGCCGGCTTCACACACAACACCAACGCAACAACAAAACCAAAAAAAAAAGAGAGAAACAACCAAGTCAACACAACGTTCACAACAAACAGGGCGGAATGAATAAAAGTGTGTGTGTCAAATGAACGGGAGAGAACGATAAACTTAATCTTTTACGCAAATGGGGGGGGCGGGGCGGGGGAGGATATAAATAAGTAGCCGCTCGTAACGTAAGGGAAGCACACAAACGGTGATTTCTCGGTGCAAACGCGATCATGCACTTTGTGCAATTTCAATGCTGCGTGATTATGTGCGAATAGCGACCGTAATATCTCGTAATAAAAAATTAATCTTTGACACACAAAAATAATATCTTTGACAGTGCGAACGACGACCTTCCTTTACTTCCGCTTGTATACCGTTCCTCCATTGCTCGTAACAATCCTCCTCCTCCCCCCCCCCAAAAAAAAGATAAGAACTGCGCGCGTGATAATTGATAATGCTGTTGACGTGTCGCATCAGCGTACGTGTGACGAAATAACGACGGAAAAACGGTGACCAGCGCTTATAAAAGTGAAAAATTGTCCCGTGCGTGTTTCTGAAGCGGCCAAAATTATACGCACGTCCAAAAAATCTTTCAACGATGTTCGATCGATTATACCTCGATAGACTTCCATATATTGCAAGGATTGAGAATCAGCAAAATAACTGTACCAGTAAATTGGTAAAATAATTTGAGAATGGACAACGTTGAAAAGATTCCGTGGCTTGTGCGGTGGCCGTGAGATGGTCGTAATTAGTAATGGTAACAAATACAAGATACCTCGATACATACCATGTGAATACCACGATTGGGGTCCGCCGTAAAATGCGGAGATACTGGCGCGGCTCCAGGTGCCCAACCTGGTGCCGAGCCGGTTAAAGGTGGTGGCGAACTGACGGGCGTAGATGGATTACTGCTATAACTGGATACTGATTGGTCCGTGGGATAAATCTGTGAAAAACATCGCGATAACGACACGTCGTGACATAACATTACGAAGTACGATCGTCCGAATCATCCGCGAAGTAACGTCATAAAATAAAATGTATCTGAACGTCGCTATAAATATTACATTAGATTTCGAAAATGTCTCTAAGTGTTACATAAATTATTCAGATCATCCAAGTATTCGTTTCATCTAACGAATAATATCAATTATTTTATAACGTTTTGTCTCTGTTAAATATTTTTTTACTCTGTAAGCGTAAAAAAATTTGATGACTTGACGACCGAGAACATACTCGGGTGCTCACGACGGATGCGAGGGTCTTGCCGAGGGTGTCCTCCGTGGTGGATTGCTGGTTCGTCGTGGGCGCAGTGTTGGGCGCGGAAGGCGCGGTCGTCGGTGCACCAGGACTATGGCTATATTGCAACGATGCCGGCGACGGCGCCCCTGTGCCGCTGTTCGCCGCGACCGCGGCACTACCCCGGAATGTCGACATTGGCGGCAGGGAAGCCGCACTGGTCACCGCCGAGCCCAGGATCGGCGCTGCAGATTCACCGTTCGGCGACATCGCCGAGTATGCCTGAAACCGCCAAGCGCAAATGGTTCGACGCTCGGTTCTTGTGGTAACCCCGTCTCGGGGCGAAGTCGTGGGAATACGCGATCGCGTCTTCAACGTTAATTATCGAACTTGCGTCAGTATGTTGGAATCTCTAGGTTCTCTGTCGTAGGAGGAATTCTAGGATTTGCAGGAGCGTCGTTCGATATATGAAACAGGAAGATAACAACATCAACGTGTCGTCGTGGTTTATTCGATGCAACAGTCTACGCATCTCAAGCTTTATCTTCGTAGATTTTCTTTATCTTCGTCGCAGAAGGGACTTCAGGAGAGAGACTTCAGGATGTTCAGGGATTCCGCAGGATTTCAGAAGGGATGTCTTCTCTGAATGCATGTCTTCGTGCATGCGTGCGCGAAACGTCGGACTGATTTATCCCGTGTAGCTACAAACGATAAAGGTCCCCGTTACAAGAATCCCGAGTAATTTCCAGGAGCCGCTCGGCGATCTGTACGATCGCCTCAAGCGCATCTTTCTGGTCATAATGGATCGCCTCGACCAGCTTTGATATCGGATACGCCGAGCGTGGGATAGCGCTCTCTCGCACCTACTGAAACCGCTCGTAAAAGTCTAATTTTAAGCCAGTGCCGTCGCTCTATGGAGCGTAGTGTATTTATCAACAAATTAGAGTAGCCGAAGACGCCTACGGAAGACGTACACGCCGCGCGTAAAACAGTCGTCTAATCGACGCTTTTACGAAGAAGCGTAGCGACGAATATCGACGGCGAGACCGTCGGATCTCGACGGATAGATAAGAAAAACTTAGAGACAGCATCTTTTCTTCGATGAACGCGCGTTCTCGGAAGATGGGTCATTAAACTGGAAGATCGTAAATGTTTAAATCTTTGGTAACCGAAAGAAATC
This sequence comes from Temnothorax longispinosus, assembly GCF_030848805.1. NCBI lineage: Eukaryota > Metazoa > Arthropoda > Insecta > Hymenoptera > Formicidae > Temnothorax > Temnothorax longispinosus. The sequence continues at coordinate 11,763,463 of NC_092369.1, forward strand.
TTACCTCGCTGACGCTTGACTCCATCCTTCTTGGGCGCGTTCGCCCTAAATCGTACAACATCTTTACGACGTTTCTTGTCATATCACGTAGGCCAATAGGCCTCGCTGTAGCTACGCAAACGACAATAAAATGGTTTGTCTTACAGTCATTAAAAGTCGGGCTTTATGATCCGAGAGCGCCGGAAGTTTACGGCGCTCTATTGTACATATATATATATATAAAGGATGATGTTTTAATGAAAATAAAAATAACGTCGGCGATTTCGCCATTTATCGGCGATTCCCGAAGGCATCGCGACGTCATACGCCGGTAGCAGAAGCCTCCTCTCGTTGTCTCAAAGAGAGAGAGGCTGCCGGGTACGAGGTGCCACGAAGAGGAGGATTTCGTGGTAACCATGAACGGCGTAAATCAAACGAAGGCTGCACTTGACTAGAAACACGGAGTAGCGGGAGGGTCGGGGCTATATATAGACGCCAGTGAGTCATTTGACGTTACTCCGGGTACGTGGAGCACTGTCAACAGTGTCTCTCAACCATGGCGAGGCGATGAAGAGAGGAACGCCCCTCTCCTCGCGCGCACGCGACAATCAACCGGGTGGTCCGAAATAAGACAGTCAGAAGAGACCACCAGCTGGCCCGTCGGATCACGGTTGACGATGAGGATTAGAGCCGACGCCGGTTGGCCGGAGAGTAATGGCCGACCGAGGAGCGACGCGCGGCTCGTCCTCGAGACGACCTGGCACTTCGCGCGAATTCGCGAATCGCCGAGACCGTCCGCCGGTGAGATTTAGCGACGGCATTATATAGCGCGATTGGAATTTATCACGTTCCGCGGAAAGCCATCAAAATGATACGATAAATCTCCGAAAAGTTCGCGTATTTGTGGATGTTCTCGATCGAGAACGTCGAGAACGTCGAGAATCTCGCATCTCTCCCGGAATCTCGTCCGAGAAGAGTGCATTTCAAACAGCCGTCCGTCCGCTTCGACGTACAGCGACGTCGGCTAAAACGGGATAAAAGTTCGCGAATTAGCGGAATTTCCAGCCGAGCTAAATTCAGCGATCGCGACTGATCGCGATGAAATTACCGCGTGTCAGTTCTCCGGTTCGAAAAATCGATCTTTCGTCGTCGAATTCAATTTTTATACGTCGATTACGCACTCGAGGTTTCGTTGAACCTCGTGACTTTCGGGAAAGAGAGGCCCCAACGCCACTCGGGAGGCACATCGATCTTCCGTGGCACAGAGATTAGGTCGCTCGCCCTTAGGTTTTAATCTGTCGACTTCCTCGTCGAACTCACGTGTTCTACGACAGAGAATACGGGAGAAGGAATATCGTCGTGTCTATTATCAAGTTCCAGAGACGTCGTTTTCGCGACGGCGGCACCGTAGGAACCAGCAGCCGAGTCACGCGTGATTGATCGTTTCTTCGGGTTCGGCCGCGGCATGGGGATAGTCGGGATAGAAACGAGAGAAAGGAAGAGAGTGAGGTATAGGAGAAATCACTTACCATGGGGTCGTGGGGTAGGTGCATGGGATAGGCTGGCTGCGCCAGGTGAGAGGCTGCGTATCCACTGTATGGGGGTTGGACACCACCGCCGCTACCCGTCCATGGGTCACCGGGACCGGTTCCTGTAGTATTACCATCTGCAACAAGAGAGAGGCGCGGTTTCGATCAATCGTGTGTCATCCTATCATTATTCGAATATCCGAGATCTAAATAATCGATTCAGAGCATCCACATTCAAAAAAGGGAGATTTAAGAGAGAGAGAATGTCTCAATAATAGAGGTGCAATGATAGGGACTTTTGCGTTGTTATTGAAGACGTTCCGAACGTTTCTGCCTTTTGATACAGCGTCGCTCGTCATATTCGTAAAAATTTAAGTATATATTATTGACGTGTAAAATACCGATAGAATCCTCGTACACGTATCCGGGCACTTTCTACCTCATTGGAGCGGGAAATAATAAATAATAGAGCACGTGGCGTTCAGCGAGCGGAGAATGTCACGCACGTGCCCGGATAATGAGCGTCCAAATCGAGTTAAAATGCATCCTCGTGGCGTTTAATCGAATTTCCCCACTCGTCAGAGACGCCTTTTGCACTCCGCTTCATAGTGTTTGTACAATTTCGGTCGATTAACGCGGCGTTCCGCTTCGGACACGCGCCGCGCCAAACTTCCTAATCAAGCGGCGATGTCATTCCTTCCGCAGTAATTATTTCGAGAAACGAGTATCCGCGAGTATGATACAACTTCCCTGGACTTTCGCCAAGTCGAAATTTCGCGCTTTCTAACGTCTCACTCGGTCCCGGGCGTCGTTTGCGGTGAAGTCGCGCGCGCGCACACATACACACACCTCCGGTATAAGGGCCAATAGACGCGGTACCCAGCGCGGACCATTATTTCAGTTGAAAACAACAGCAATAAGCTTCGGGAACGTATTTCTTGATACTTTTGCTTGATATAATTCCCGTACCGGGCGCTCCTCGACGAGAAAACGGAAACTAAGCCAAACTACTCGGGCGTTCCTACCAACTACCGGTGTTCGATGTCTGATAAAACTTTTTCGCCCCCTCGTCGTTGGCCTCCCATTTATAAGCCATTCCGGTCAGCTACCGGGTGCCACGAGCGCCGACACGTATTTCGAAAGCGTACTTAAACTGCTACTTTTCTCATCTGATCCATAATAACGAGCCCTGCGGTGAAAACTTCGCCGATTTCATAGATCTATCATTGTGCAGATCGTCTAAAATATTTGCATATTTAACCCTCCGTAGTCACACCTATTTTTTCAAACAAGGAAGTCACTCTGGGTCATTTTGACCCGAGACGAACTTTGATCGTTCGCCATTTGACCATTTATCCACCGATCGTGTTGAAAAAATTCTCAAATGCACTTGCGATATTGCTAAATTGATTGCTATAAAAAAAGAAGTGCCTCAGGAATTTTTAACATATAAAAAAAATTCGCAAAAAATTTGTTTAAAAAAAATTTTTTTTTTAACTACAGCTAGAGGGTGTCATGCCCGCCAATTTTCAAGTTACGGGCAAGATATTTACAAGCAAAGTTGAGGCTCGGGTCAAATTGACCCAGTGTGACTACGGAGGGTTAAACACGCGGAATTCTACGGATCATATGTTTCACCACACAATATAGCCTTTTTACAACACGCTCAAAATCCTTTTACACACACGGAGAGAAATTTCTCTTAAAATTTATCCTGAAATCATGGTAGTTGTGGGACACCAAGAATTTTATGTGAGCTATTCTGATTAATATCCACCATAATAAGAAATATTAATATCTATTTTATTAAAATATAAAATATATTTGATTAATTTTATTAAAATATATCTAGAAAATTTCAATAATTTTTCAAAATTTATCAATCTGCATGGTAATTTTTATCACGTTGTTTGTAAAATGTCTTGTATATTTTAAAAATTCCTTGGTTGCCAAGTTGTCCCAAGTTTGTAGTAAATTTAAGGGTAAAATATAACAAAAAATTCTCTCCGTGCACAATTCAAGATTTAATTTAAAAAAATGCTGTGTTATTTTTACTTAAGATGTTAAGTTTGGTATATACAGTTTCCTACGATTTTCTGAATGAGTCTGAGGAGCTGCGACGAATATCCGTGGAGTATAGAGCGTGACGGTGTACAAGTACACCTGCCTTGCGAGATAACGATAATTTTTCAAAGATCCGTTATAATCTACGAAATAAACCGTAAACCGCAATTATAGCTCTATAAAAATAAGTTACAGCTCCGACTAATAGAGCAATTTGCGCGATACAGTAATTATTAAAGCGAATTCTGCGCGTAATTCAATCTTAGCGCAACGAATCGATATTACAGGTAGTATCGCGTAAGGGAGTGAGTCACATCAAAGCGACTTTCCGCGAGCGGCGAAAAATTATTAAAATAGCGAGACTAAGATGCGCCGTGGCGCTTCGATAAACGTTCGTTACGACAACAAAGTAGTATAAGCGCGATTCGCAGTGGCCGGTGCCGAAGCAGGCGGCGGAGAATTGCTTTTATTGGCAATATCTCGTCGACGAAGTTTCCCCGTGGATTTTTTTTTTCGACGGCGCGCCGGATATATCCGCGAAATCCAGCGACGAACTTCGACGCCCCCGCCGCGCCGCTTGAACAAATAACGAGATTGTTATTGTTTTTACGCGCGACAGGCAGAGCGGCAAATTTTACGAGCGAACGTTAAACAGTTGAATATTAGTGCGCTCGTAAAATCCCTTTTATCGTCCATTCGGATCGTTATGCGATTTCCAAATGATATATACGTACGTATACGTACGCGCGCGCCTCCATGCCGATGGCTGCTGATTTGCAGATAACGATCGATCTATCGAACCTCCCCCCCCCCCCCTCGGAGATTCGCATTATCTCGTTTAATTACATTCACATCCGCTGATATCGATTATTAACAGATATAAGTCAATAATCTATTCCATAACTACTTTCATAAAATTAGTAATCTATAACGAGTCTGTTACTATGTGCTCTATTTTCGTTCTTTATCTATCATGTCTGCTTGTCCAGAGATCTCAAGGATGCAATGATTCACTTGACAAAAATCCGTTTTTTCTTATCGAAGCTACTAAAACTGAAGTATAGTATCTTTATCTTTCTTATTTTTTATATTAATGTATCTCTTGTTTTCACTTACCAATGTAATAGGAATCCGCGTAAAGGGCATTCTTCGGCGACGTGTATCTCGGCGAGTCCTGCCCGAATTCATCCGAGCCATACTGCAACAGAAAAAGCAAATATTCATTATTATAAAAATTCGTTTATCAAGCCGCCATATATGTAAGCTTAGAAAACGGAAGAAATCCTACGATTCGTTCGAGCGAGCGATTCGCGGAGTCGACGCGCTGCAACAAAACGGAAACGCCGCGCGTATAATTTTCTCGTCGCGCTGTTCTGCGAGCCGCGAAACTTTTCGTCGACTTCAGCATCGACGTTTCAGCATTTCTGGTGTAATGAGAAAAATTGCGCTGTAATTGAGACGACACGCGGACTTCACCGTCGACTATTGGGCAGACACCAGCGGCGGTCTTGCATCTTCGTTTCTTGCGACACCTTTGTGCATTGTATTATAGCGCGTCTCTCCATCGATCTTACGATAGACCCTCGGTCGACTATTACGACACCGACCGACGTCGTGGCTCGTAGCGAGAACGGTCATTAATTCAGCGACGTAGACGCGCGAGAGGAACGTGCGCGCGCGCGCGTGCACGTTTCTAGAGAAAATCGCTATGATGGAGTCATTAAACGGCTACACGCATATACATGCGCACGGTTATCCTTGCGCAACGCGTACATCAATAAAAATCTAAGATTAGGTCGTCCTCCTCGATCCAATTAACGCTGTCAATCTTCATAGGGACGAGCAGGAGGTTTGATTTAACGATGTTCGTCGTGCCCTGGCAACGAGCGATGATTTTATTCTTCGCGAGAAAGAGCGTCGAACCTGAAACTTGTCGAAGATGCTAGTGACGATATAATATAACGCGTCAACTCGTATCAGCGAGATTAAGATTTGCTCGGTAGATATACAATGCTCCAATTTTTAGAACGCGGCGAAGGCCAGGGATTAAGACGATAAATTAATTATTAGGAGCTTGTTGGGATTGGATGCTCGTTAATATAGAGCTGTACGTCGAACGTGACGTAAAACAGCGATGATAGCGCGGAAGCAGTTTCGTGCGCGATGAAGAAGCTTCGATTGTCTAATCCCGGTATTGTGCTCCAATCATTTAAATTAAATGAAGGCTAAAGCAAACGGCGTTATTCAATATAACTTAGTTACTCATCCATTATGGACGTCGGGACGTCTCTCCAAGTGACCAAATAGATCGGAAAAAGTTTCCTCTGAAAGAAATCGCGGTCCGGAGACGGATTATGCGGTCACGAGTTTACATACAGAACATTCGTGCTCTCAGCTCCAAGTTATAGATTTATAGGTTGGCGCTTCTCTTTCATTTCCTTCTCCCTTTTCTTAAATCGAGGTAGATACGAAGGCATCGATGTGGAAAAAAGGCAATGTAGAAAGATGATGCACTGAGGGTGCACGCGACAGGAACGGGATCTATCGATCGTTCCGGTAGTAAGGATTACGGATACAATCGAGGGACTTCGCGTAGTCCGCATTTTTCGGTAAATTTACCATTTTATAGCTGCCGTAGTCCGTGTGGCAGACAAACATGCTGGCGGCGGGAACGTGTGCGCGCTGATTCGACGATGCACGGACTTCGTCCTCGCGCGCGGGTCACGTCATACAAGGGCGGCACATCGCACCACCACGAAGGCACGTTGATCCGGCGACAAGCTCCGGAGGAGTTGCCGCGCGAACGAAAGGAAGACGAAGCGGAAGAAGAGTAGCCGGCCAAGTAGAGAGGAACGAGAGGAAGACAGCTATCGCGCGCTACAACCCCTCGTCCCAATTTCTCTTCTCTTTCTCTCTCCTTCCCTCTCGTTTTCTCTTTCTCTCTCTTTTTCTCTCGTCGTGATATATGTTAAAATATTCCACGGCACTGCTACTTTACCCGCCTGCACCGCGCCGAAAACTTTCGCGCACGATGCCGGTCCTCTTCCACCCTCCCGTTCCGCTCAACCCGTCTTTCTCTCTTTCTCTCTCTCTCGTCCTGCTTTTCCGACACGTCGAAAAGTGCCGCGCGCTCGCTTCGCGCGGAGTGAGGGCGGTGGTAGGAATAAACTTCGGCCGCTAACGCGAGGACTATGGGGCGCCAGGCCGAAATTTAACGCCTTCTCCGGGCCATGAAAGAATCGTACAACTTTGCCGACGTCGGAACTTCGCAACTACGTTTTACGCGCAGAATGCCGCCCGGAGACTCTCACGATAGATCGATAATCGCGTGCGAATCCGGACTGGCAAGGGGGACGGCGAGACTCGAGTTGAGTTGACTTGACTTGACTCGACTCGACTCGACTCAACGTAAAACAATACCGAGCAACGCGGGCGACTACGCGCGACTGTCGGCTGCGGTATCGTGCGTTCACCAGCGTCGATCGAGAACCGCGCGGCCGAGGTGGGAGCGACGCGCGACCCAATCGTGTCGTGGCGCTCGTACGGACGCGCGCGGTTCCGTGAAAGAAGCGACGCGGAGGCATCTCCTCCTCGTGATATCTCCGAGCTGTGCTGCCGCATGGCTCGCGCGATAAGCCCGTCTGTCGCGAGCGACTCGTAAACGCGTGTAAGCGCGTTCTACGAAAAGAAAAGCGCACGTTTCCGTTCATCGTAGCGCATTCAACTGGGAGAGTCTGCTGATCGACTCCGAGGAGTCCGAGGATGAAGATGCGTTGGCGGCCGTTCCGTAATGTTAACGGACACATCTCGATCGCGAACGGAAAACAGTCGTATACGCTCCGTCTCTCCCTTCTCCCTTGCATTAATATGGTACAAAATGGAACAGTGATAGAGAAAGAGAAACGAACGCTATCGCTGACATACGCATGGCAAATGAAATCGTTTTCGAGAGCGTGCAACGCTGGCATCGGAGTATCTGGGAGAGATAGAGGAGTAATCGGGGCCCGATAAAAGTATCGAGCTTTATCAGCGAAACCGGTCGATAACGGCCTTACAAATAAGAACATTTCTTCAACCGGGGAAGGGAGGTCGAAACTGGTATTAATTGGATGATAAGCTGCGCTGCACGAATTTCCCATTAACTTAAATGAATTGGTTTGACACCCGCGGTCAAATATAAAACTTTCACAGTCCATTTGATACATCATGCCTTTCTCCTCTTTTTCGACCTTCGTTTTTTCTCTTATTCTTCATGGTTGTACTTTGTAACAAATAAGATCACAATAAAAAATTAACGAATTTAAATAGCGTTCAAAAATTAATCGATAAACTCTGAACAAAGCGCACGATGGAAATAACACGTCTATTTAATAAAAAATTTAAATTATTCAATGTATTTTAATGAGGAGAGGAAACAGCCTCACTTATCGTTCCATTTACACAGATTAGCGTTCAATCGCTAAGGATTTACTCGGATTTTCTCGTTAGCCGTGGATCAACGCGAAATTCGGCCGAGCGGGGAAAAATGTTTGCTAAGCGTATCGCGCGCGAGACGTCGTACGATATTCACGAGCCGACATCACTAAACGGGCCATTAAATTATTCACCGAAAACCGTAACGGCCACTTTAACCCGGGCCCCGTGGAGACCCGGGGCTGGACCACGTGCGCGGACACGGCGCGAGAGACACCGCGTGGACAATAATTCACGTTTTATTTCCTCCTCGCGGCAGGAAAGGAAAGGACACGCAATGATAAAAATGTCGCCGTGGTCGCGGCGCGGCGGATCAGAAATCTTAATATGTCCCCGGTCGGATGTCCACGGCGGTCGGTCCATGGAGAGTCAGCGATTTCCAGCCAATATAAATGTCCTACATTGATTTAGTTCTCCCTTCCTACCCTCCTCTCCTCGATGGGTCTACGATCTATCGGGAGGGTGAGACGGAGAAGACGGCGACGCGAGAGAGACTCGGACTCTGAACCGACCGAACGAAAATGTCTCTGTCAGGGAAATTAGCCTTCGAGGATCTGAAATAGGACAGAAGGGTGCAGGCACGCGCACCCTCCTTGCGAGACGGATGTTATGAAACCTTCGGAAAATTGAGCACGTGATGGCCACCTCACGTTCTCGATCAACCGTGTCGTCGTCGTCGTCGTTCATCCCCCACATATACTCCGGAAATTTTACATCCATAGTCGTGATTCACAACTCGCCTCGCTTGATTTAACCCTACACTAATCAATGTCACTTCGTAACTATGAGAAAAAGAATGTTATACGTCGCAAAATAAAAACTAGAAATATTATTATAATAATGGTAATTCATAAAAAGATAAAGTAATAATAATTAAGAATAATTTCGCTAATCAAAACACAACAGTTCGAGCAAATGCGCTAAAAATTCTGAAATTGACAGCCACGATTACTTTTTCTTTACACTCGCTCTTTCCTATGATCGTTATTAAGTACACGTGGGCGGAAATGAGCTGAAGGGTAATTAGACGAGACGAGACGAGACGAGAGAGAGAGAGAGAGAGAGAGAGAGAGAGAGAGAGAGAGAGAGAGAGAGAAAAAGGAAGAGGAGGATAGGGGGAGGATGTAAAAGACGGAGGGTCAGTATTAACGAGATAATGGATCGCCGATTTATCCCCTTATTAATTTACGTCGAGACGTTTGCCTGTCGAGAAGCGAGTAGACGAAACCAGGTGTCTCGTCGAAGTAGTGAATTTTTTCCTTTTTTGCTGGACCTTGGGAATTCCCACGAAGACGTCTTCTATCGTTGGACGATCTCTCACCTCGTAGAGGACGTCATGAGAACAACGTGGAAATCGATTCGATTCAATGTGGCTACTAATTTTCGATGCACAGAAACCAGATTTATTATTTTACGCCCAAGCAGACGCCTCGATAATAAATCCACGCATAATTGGCGAATCGATAAGCCTTATCGGCTGCGGAGTCGTTTATTCGCCACGCTATACGCCACTTTTTCCCCTTTGTCGGTATAATGGGTTAATGGCGGAACGTTTGTAAGAGAAAAAAAAAAGAAAAGATGCAACGGTCTTGGCAGTTAATGGGCCCCGTGTGTCGTAGATGACGGCAAGATAATTTCAGTCAACAGCCTCACGCCGGGCTCCATACACGCGTGTACGCACGCGAGCGTACGTACGGAGGCCGGCGAGCCGCGTCGCACGTGTTGGTAATCCCCCCTCACAAATTGCCGGCGTCACGCAGAAGTACAGCCGGCGATATCAGCAATAGAGAATAATTCAGACAACTCGAAGCGAAATTTGTCCAGTCGTGCGATAAGAGGTGCGTCCGTCGAGCAAATCGATAGTATGCCCCCGACCAAGATTTACTCATTCTGAATATTCGCCCCGCACTTCCATTTCTTACTTCTCGTATCGCTTAATTAACCGATATCCACAGGCCGTTTCGTTCGCTGTAAAATTATCTGATGAATTATTCGCGAGGAAATAAGATAATAAAATATTTCTCTTGTTCCTTTATCAATTTTCAAGATTAATCGCAAACTTATCTTCGACGTTCGCTATTCAATTCTGCAATTTAAAAAATTATTCGTAAGGAGTGTGTTTCTATTTCGTTCGGCGTTTACACGGTTAATGACATTGTGTTGCCACCCTAACTTCTTGCGCTGTTGGCATGCTGGGTGCTCGTGCAAAATCTTAATTCGCAACGACATAGGGGCGCTCATAAGACGACGGAGAGAAATGTGGGAACTTCGTGGCTCGATAAAAGCTGTTTAGCACGATATGGTAATGACTGTCTCTTCTTTCCTTAAATTATGCCTCTTAGTCTCCCCCATGTGCTACGGGATCGCGATGGGTTCCCATGGCGGAGAAGCGGGCGGCCGTAAAGGAAATACCCGTAGATGGAATAGGCATGTACGCGACACAGGACGACTTCCGGTTGCGCCATTTCGAACGGCTGGCCAGGAATTGGAACGTCTTCTTTCCGAACGAACACTTGCACTTGTCACGAAGACGTTATACCTTGTATAATCTCTCCGAAGGCGAAACTATATTAAACACATGCTGAATTATGCAATACCTTTGGTTACGTCACAGCAATAAAGAAACATTCATATTCATTTTTATGTAAAAAATTATCTCACAAAAGTTCTAAATATCCTAAGTTTTACTATCCTAAATAGGTATCATACACAAGGCTTTCCCCTATATAAGGATTATATACATACTTATTAACTTTCCGTTACTCGAACACGAAAATTAGCATTACCTCTGTTTTCTTAATATTATTTTACTTTAGCCATGATTTGTCTAATAAGGAAAAATTATATTAATTTAGATAACAATTTCGGGACACTAAGAAATACTGATCTTAAATGATGTTATATCAAATCATCCTCATGCGAGAACCTATTGAGAGCTCCAATTTCACAGAATCGCACTTATCGTATCATTGCGAGCATCAAGATATCGCAACCACCGAGGGAACGACCCGGGAGAGACGAGAACTTGGGCGAAGCACGGTCACGGCAATATTTGAGATTTGTTTAGCAGACGTTATTTCATCCGTCACCCGATCGGGTGTTGTGCTGACGCCGCGGTATTAAAAAGACTTCGCATTTATCTAGTCGAAGAGAGACGATAAGAAGTCGATTTAGCGACAATTAAAATTCGCCTTATTGGCTATAGTTTTGTTGTATATTTCATGTAAGAATATTCCCTTATATTTCACGGATGCGCGATCGTGTCCCATAAATTGCGAGATTGCATGTTATTCTTGAAAACTTCTGCGACAATTTATTTGCAGAATACGTCAAAAGTTGACGTCTTCTGGTCACGCGGTTACATTGGAGGACCGTAGAGTCCATGGTTTTTGTGAGAGGATATTTTTATGCGCTACCACCGCTTCGGCACGCCATAATCGTCGGATGACTAAACGCGCAGTCGCGTGTAATTTTCGCTGAGCTGTCCCGAATATCTCCGAGACAAAGCGGCTTCATTTAGATACACGGAAAAAAAGAAGTTGTAAAATAGGGACAACTAACATATTTTGTTGCGAGAGCTATATTTTTAGCAATAGTAGCACAACGTTTTGTTACTATTGCTAAAAATATAGCTCTCGCAGTAAAAAAATGTTAGTTATCTATATTTTACGACTAGATTTGCTACGGTAGCTAATTTTTTTTCCGTGTAGCTATATTTTTAGCAATAGTAACAAAACGTTGTGCTACTATTGCTAAAAATATAGCTCTCGCAACAAAATATGTTAGTTGTCCCTATTTTACAACTTCTTTTTTTCCGTGTACAACATCGTTTTTCGGATTAATCGCGGAGAGCAAATGATATGCGTTGTCATCGAGTCGGGCCAGCCAATTGTGCAAACAGAGAAAATGTGATCGAGATGTTTCATCGAAGAGAAATAACGTGAATTAAGAAGCGACTCCGTTGCTTTTACGCCGCGAACTGCTGCAACAACAAAGTATTTATGAGAAAAACAAGTTTATCTTTTTGCACGAAGGTCACAAAGATCTTAGAAAAATGACGAAACTAAAAGATAGATCGGCAAAGTAACTTGAAAAAGAAACAAGATATCGCTCCCTTATGAAATTTATATTGAAATAAAACTCTAAAACTAAAACTAATCCTAAATAAATAAAAAAATTATCGCTAAAGTTAAGATTGCCCGGAACTTTCTGAAAATAGAAATTCTTGTATTCGAATTTTCCCTTAATACGATTTCAAATGATACGAGCTCCATGCGAAGATATAAATCTCCTGAGAACAGGGCGACGATCATCGCGGACGCGTAACTGATCGGCCGGACGGTCCTCGTTCTAATTGGTGCCCACTAATTGTTAATTATCAGTAGTACCCACCCGCGGAAACCTGACGTAAGAGGCTTAAGGCAATTTACACGGCGAGGCGGACCCGTCTCCGCAAGCGTTACCAACACCGTCGCCGATCGCCGTCGGTTTACAACGTTATAACACACAGGGCAGGTGTGCATATGTAATTCCGTATGGATGCCACCACCGCCAGGCAGCACCACGTGAAAAGAGACCAGAGATCCGCGGCGGTTTACATTATTTATTAGGCGTATCGTCGACGCGCGTACACACCGAGTGAGAGCTAAGATAAACGGCTGCATAATCAACAATTAGCCGGTTGATACGCGCGACGCTACGTGATAATTTTTTAACGAGCAAACGCTATCTATGTTTGCATTAGCGAGACGCGTTTTCTCGCTTTGCCCACCGTCGTCTCTATCACTTGTGTACCTTGTGCCAATTAATAATTGTGTCACTACAAAACTTGGTCACTCCGAGATCGATACACCATGATCGAATATTATCGAATTCCAAAAAGACTCGTCATTCGCAAAAAGCGAAGAAATTTATTGCATATTTTTCGCAAAAACATTTTACCACGCCTAAAAATTTACATTATAAAAATCTGAAGTTTTACGAAGCATCTTTAGATCCATCTTTCTTGAGTTTGATCATTCAAGGACAAAATACTACTAAACCATCGTAGGTAACGTAACTGTTCCTATTATTAATAGCAGAACTCGATAGCAACAGGCGACAGTTCTGTTACAAATTTAAGGAACAAAGACGCGCTAGAAGAACTCGTCGCCCGCCGACGTAGAAACAATAGTTGGCGAGGAACAATGAGAGCAGGCGAGCGAGCTGAGTTTTCTTTCTCGACTGCTATACTACGTCGACTCACTCGACGAGAATGCGACTTGAGCCCATGTAAGTCAGACCGCCGCAAAAGGATCAAATCCGCGGAATCGGCCTCTCTCGGCGCAGCGATCACGAGCTCCGCTTGCTTCTCTCAGTATCACCCAATAGAGAATATAATACATCGAACGCGTGCGTGTCACCGCACTACCACCGCGGAAGAGAAAGAGAAAGAGCGAGAGAGAGAGAGAGAGGAACCGAGTCACTTCTCGAGAATGTGATTTAAGTCCTCGCATAAAAGACGACGTTGCGCAGAATTACAAGCGGCACGCAGTTCCGTCGGTCGATAGGATACGTCGACAGGAACGAAGAACCCTCCTCTCCCGCGTTTTACCGTGTAGAGAATACCGAACGATCGCCTATATCCGCGCGGCCATTCAACAGAGATGTTGCTCGGACGCGGACGTTGAGAATCGCAGCGCTTGAGATCAGCTCGCATTCCTCCATGTGACCGCGAATAACGTAGTAATGTCAAACTCGAAACAGGACGCGTACAACTATGTCATTATTACATTGTTTTACATGTATTAAATACTCAGCGGAGAAGCGCGCTAACTCCATTATATGCCCAGACTCATTCCAGATATGACTGCATTTCAAGTAGATATCGGAAATTATGGCTTTAATAATGTAGTAATTTTGTCCTGTACACAAAGCCGCAGAAAATGCGAGCTTGGAAAATCATTTCATGTCACTCTTAAGAGAGAAGAAAAATAATAGAGAAAAAAGGAGCGTATAGTCCAATTATGTGATAATTAACGCTTTTTCATGACCGACAACTCTGCCGCTAGAAGTGTTTCGTAATTACAATTGTTACTTCGGCACGTTAACTAGATGACAAAATGCCTTTCCATGTTTTTCCGAATATGGAAATATCTTCAAGGTTACTAATTGTATAAGCATCTTCCCTTCATATCATGGTTTACTCATTAAACAACGCTGTAAAAAATTTACAGGCAAAAGTTCGAAGAGCAAAAAAAATTTTTTTCGAATCGTCGTTAATTCTTACACCGTAAAGTGTAGGAAGCATGAACGAGAATTTAAGCTCATCGAAACGGCGCGCGGCGGCGAGAAGCAAATCCGCATGAACGAGGCCAAGATTACCGTAATGGCTCGCTTTACGATTACAGTTATCAGGACGGAAATCTGCGAAAGCCCAACGTTAACTGCGGAAACCAGTCTTGAGAGGCTGCCAGCGTCGTCCTTCAAGCCGAATCCTTCGTATCTTCCTACAAACGCGTCGACATTCGGAATTATCCGATATTTAACTTCTCTACGAATTTCACGCTTGCGTTTGTTCTCCCATGCTTTATTCCTCCAAGTTTTATTTTCGTTCAACCGCTAATGGCTTCAATTAGTATTGTAAACAGGCTGTGTGGGACAAAGGACTTAAAATCTAAAGTTATCGAAATGTTTGCTAAAAGGGATATAGCCGAACCGAAAGAATATCATCGTTTCTTTTTATGGAGAACTGAAAACTTTCACAACTTCATTATTTTTACACCGTATACATAAAGTCTATTGCAAGAAAGAGAAATGAGAAAAGCGAAACTCTACAAACAGACAACACATACTCCGTTAGAATATTTCATAGATAATCTCTATGTGTTATTACATTAATTTTCTTACAGTGTGAATAATTATTATTTACCCAAGACTCGTAATTAAACAATTTCTTTACACGTATCAAGGAAACTTCCTTTTTAAAAGACCTTAAAACTCTCAACTTGAAAACACTTAGCTTCTTCTGATTTCCCAAGCCATAATTATTCAAACACCGTACGCGGTTCGACGGCAGTCATAAATCTTAACGTCGACGTTAAGATAAGGAGAATGTATCTACGATGCGCACAAAGGTATCGCAGGCACTTTAACGATCTCACGATCTAATTAATATAATTGTCCCGACGACGACGTGTATCGGAGTGTTCCCTCTCGGTTGAGAGAAAGAGCGAGCGAGAGCACGAGAAAGAGAGAGAGAGAGAGAGAGAGAGAGAGAGAGAGAGAGAGCTGCTCCAATTTATTTGTAACTCTGGTAGTGAAATACACCTGCTAGCATTAACGACCGCAGTAATCAATTAATTCTCATTAATTGAGAGAGAGACAAGATACACACGCCGGATGAGTTATGATTGAATCGCGATAACGGGCTGTATCCGCTTACAGTAAATTAACCGGATGCTCGACCACGATGATACGTCGCTCCTCCGTCGAAAAAGAATTTTCAATTATGCACCGGTAACGGATATCGACAGCATGACATAATCTAATTCATCAGCGCCCAGCGTATTCCGGATTCCCCGATCTGTTCGAAATTCTTTCCATCTAACATAAAACTTTGCTAACTTGTTTGATAAGACTATATTATTCGAAATAATATCCGGGTAAAAAAGAAATACGAAAACGTAAGCGGAAATGTAAATAGCAAACGGATATCGACAAGAGGCGAGAGACGGAAGATTCTTGGAATTCCGTGGAAATATTCTTTCACAGGTGGCGACGGTGGACGCGACGTTTCCCCTTCGTGTGTGTCTTTCGTATGCAACCGTGACCACCGTCTAATACGCGGCGCTGCGGCACATACTAATTAGCTCTGCGAGCGAAACGCGCCATGAATACAACTCCACGTGGAGAGAGAGACAAACATTAGACATGAGAGCGACGGTGCTTGAGGCTAGGTCGAGGCTGAACCTCGAGAGAGAGACTTCCTGTCGCAACGATCGCTATCGGGACCAAATAACGTCTCGCTTTCCCTCGCTCAATTATCAAGAAGTCGTGTATCGTCGTTATATTTTCAAGATAAATTTAAAAAGTTACCCTCAGTTTCGCTACAAAATATAAAGTATGATAAGAGATACAGAGACCAACTCGAAGTCACGTACAAGAACTAAGTTAATAATTTTTTTTTGAAGATTAAAGTTAAAGGATTAAGAGTGTTTCTCCCCTATAACAGGTGCTCTAGTCGTAAACGCAATGTTCGCGGTCGAGTGGTAAATATCACGCGAATTTCAGCTGGGATATCGAAGTGCGTTCGTGGCGAGACATTGACTCGCCCTGGGATTTACGAGCCGTGAAATTTCCGACACGCGCCGGACACCCTCACAGACACGATTACGGCAACGCCGAAATCGATAGGAATTTATCGTTAGCGGTTAACGCGTCTTAGCTATTGCGATGCTATGTGATCGATGCGCGCAGCACACGCTATCCGATCGCATAATATTCACACACTGATAATCGCGAAATCAATCCGTTCTAATAAACAACGAAGATAATCAGGCCGCAAAATCTCTCCGCTTGTCGCATTGTTCCCGGCTGCTTTAAAGGCGATCGAGAGCTCGTATTCCCACGGTACTCCCTACACGCTCCTTTCAATTCCTCTCGTTATATTTACCCCGCTTTCCTGCCCCCCGTACTGTTTCCAATAACTGGGCGACGAGCTGAGCTGCATGATCGGACCGGTTCCGGACAGGTTGCTCGGACTGGACGTCTGAAATCGGTCCGTCGCCGCCGCTGCCGCAGCGTTCTGCAACTGCCCGAGCTGACTCGGGCTGTTCCTGTGCTGGTTGTTGCCGTTGGACGTCACCAGCGGACCGGCGCGAGAACGATTGCACGCGACCTGCAGCAGATTCGAGCCGCTCGCGAGTCGTCCCGAGCTCATCGAAACCTGCCGCACGTGCGCGTTCTCCGCGTGAACGTACCGCTGGCTGACCTGAGCACCTCGCCGTACCTTACACTGATTACTCTGACCAGCGGCCTTCGGCTCGTGGCCGGATTTCACGTCGATCCCGAAATCGCTCAGCTTGAAGTTCTGTTGATTCATTTTAAAGTCCGCGTTGTTCTTGAAGCTACGATCCATCTCGATTCCGCTCGCGGTATCAAGTAATTTCCCTCGCCGTCGCTCTTGCTGAGCAAATAAATCCTAACTTGTAAACGGCTGTCTATCCACCCGAATTACAAAATCACGAGATCTTGAACATCCGCGCGTTCGTTACTGCGCGGCACTCGGCGTCGCTTGAAATGTTTTCTACGAGCGGGATTCCTCGGTGACAGCGCGTTAAGTGAAATGAGAGATGAAATTATGTATGAGATAAATGACTGTCGCGGCGATACGTTTGACAGTTCACTGATCACGCGGCGCTCGCCGCCTTGACACAGATCCAGCGTTGATGCACGTAATCCTTCCAATCTGCGATTTGCCGACGCGACTCGTCGTCGACGGCGGTATATTCCGAAACGGACACCTTTGAACGTCTTCCAATATTCGCAAGTCGAATTTTCACTCGACTGGCACGCTCCACCGTTTGGCGATCGCGCGGATTCTGTCACCGTCCAAATAGTGACCGTAGTAACGACGAAACGCCTTGCGTCGAGCGTCACGGAGCCACGCTATTTGTCACGCCACCAGATACATGAGACGACGAATTAACATTTAGTGAAACTCAAGAACTCGCTCGCGCGCGCGCGGAGTTTAATCGGAGGTTGCCGCGTTGCCGCGATCGCCGATTATTGTGGATCGGCGCAAACGTTTTGTTATACTCTTTGCTCGCTATAATCGTTAATCATTGGTGAAAGTCGCGGAGCGAAAACGAGTTTCGCGACGAAAGAATCGTCTTTGACTTTGCGTCTCAAAAAATGAGACAAATTTTCCGGCGGCTCAACAAATCGACGAAATCCATCATCGAACGACGAAATTACGCGCTTTTGACACGTTTGAGGGGCCGCAGCGAATGTCGATAACGAACTATATTTATAAAACAAATCGCACTTATTCACCGTAATATCGGGACCGAAAAGTCTTCAACTAGAATTCCACGTAAATGATTCGCGTGCCAATTAAACGCGTTGAATCGCGACGCCAAGAGGAGGCGGTGCTACTATTTTTGCAAAACATATCGACCGTGTCTACACGCACTCGGTTCTCCGCGGTTCCACTTTCGCGGGCTGGTCGAATCTCGCCCGTAATATGCGGACTCACGTTGACGCGAACGCAATTGCATCACACAGTGTCATGCACGAATCTGCCACAACATATACGGTTTTCGCAGTGCAGCGTCCTCCTCGTCCGATCGGTTTGTTGCATTCTCCACATTGGGGACTTTTCTACTAATGTACGAAATTTTCAAACAACAATTATAGCACGTACACACACACACACACACGCACAAAATGCACTCGCGCGCGAAACGTCCCACGGCGGAAACAATCGAAAGAGAGAGAGAGAGAGAGAAAGATAGAGAAAGGATTAGAAGCCAACGGCCAGCTGGTTAGCCAGTAGAGAGACGACTGGTTTTGTGTTACCCGACTCATAGGCTACACACCGCACACGGCATGGAGGAGGCTGGGGTCCAGCGCACACCCCTCCACCAGACGATACACAGAGCAAGTGTGCTTACTCCCCCCTTGCGGTACGTACGTAGAAGTCTCTTACGCGTGTATGTGCACCGATGCACTCTCGCTCCATGTAGGCACGTTTCTCTCTCTCTCTCTCTCACTCTTTCTCTCTTTTTCTCCCGCTTCTCTCGGCCCGACCCCACAAGAGACGCTTGCAGTGTTTCGCGCGTATGCACTCCGCCGCAGACGAAATGCAAGCGTTGCACTCCGCGTGAGAGTCGAGTAACGTCTGCGCGCGAAAAAAAATCGTGGGAATTAAGATCGGGATGCTGCGCCGGAAGAAGGACAGCGATACGACTGCGCGATTTGTCACGTAATAACATAAAATTGCCTTCGATATTGCGTTTAGAATGATTAACGTGTAGAATTGCATTTTTATATTTCTGACATAAATTGTTACGATCCCTCTTGCAATGTTTCCAATATTGATCAAATTAGAACTTGCGCACGGCTCGCTATCGTTTCCTTTCATCGATTTTCGACATAATTAAACTCGGGCGCTTTCGTGATTACTGCAGAATCGAGCCGCAAAAGCTTGTATAATATATCTCGGATAATATTTAATAGCGCAACGTTCACTCGATAATAATGTAGATCATAGAAAAGTGTAAACCGAATCGGATATTGATTCGAGGGGGCGAGCGGTTGTTTACAACGGTTGCCTATCTGCCCCTCGTTTCACGCCGGATCATTAATCGTGGATCGGCGCGATATCTTAATCGCCTATTACTTTCCGTTTCATTTTTTTTACAAGGGGTCAAATACCTCGGCGCGGCATCGGAGCATTATTTCCAAGCCATCGGCCGTAATGCGATACTATCGATTTAGTATTTCTCGCAGTCGGCACGACTCGTCAGAATTTACGAAATATGCTTAATCTTTAATTGTTCGCTTTATCAAAAATCGAAAAAATTCGCCTATCCCTCCTGCGTTCTGCCCAACGTTGATAAACAATTTCGCAACGCTACAACTGTTCTCTTTTCTGTAAGTAAATAACTGCTAAACAGCGGATAAGAATAAAATCCATTAAACATAAATTTGGAAGAGTCGAAGGAAGCTAAAATCTTGTATTAAAATAAAAGATAAGTGAGATATATCTCACCGAAGATATACTATCGAGTTTAGAAAAGGATCGCTCGTTCAAGCGAAATCTATCGAAGAGAAAAAAGCCTTTTTGTTTCGTTAATTCGTCACTAACTCGTAAAAAAATGAACCCGCATCGCCCATTAAGCCACGACAGTACTCGATTCTCTCGAAGTTTCCAAGATGCAGCTCGGTGCATTACGCCGCTGCATCTCTCTCTCTCTCTCTCTCTCTCTCTCTCTCTCTCTCTCTCTCTCTCTCTCTCTCTCTCTTTCTCTCTCTCTCCATCTCTCGTCAAGCACCGCGCCGCGGGAATACAGAAATAGTTTTATCCGCGGAGGGATTTCGGGAGAAGAGACCGAATGGAGCGAAAAGGCGGGAGAAGGCGGAAAGAGAGGAGGAAGGTGAACCGGGGAGAGAAACGACAGAAAATACGAGCGGGAGTTACGAGTTACAGCGGAAAACGGTGGATTATGTGTGTTTAACCCTCCCCGGCCCGCTCGCCCTCCTCCTTCATCGTCCCAGCTTTCGTCCCGGTCCCCCTCGTCCCGCCGCCGCCTCTACGTTCGCCGTCGCGCAAACGCGCTTCCGAAAGCCCCCGAGTTATGTTTGAGCACGAAAAGTAAACTTCGACTTCGTGGCGACGTGAGGCGCTTTGTGAGGATTAGGTGGCCGCCACTGGGTGAATCGATTCCTTTGTTCTGACTTTCGCGGCTCACGGAATCGATTCTCCGCGGGCGGAATCTACTGCTGCATCGACAGCGGCATCAAGTCCGACGGATCTTCGACTCGCTCTCTCGTGCGTGCGAGCGTTTAAAGAACTTGAGAGAATCGCCCGGAGAGAGAGAG